>NC_056730.1:458006283-458133783 GCF_019279795.1 Protopterus annectens | reverse complement strand
TATTACTTAATGAAAGTAGCTGTTCCAATGTGCCAGACAAGCAAATATTTTACAAGAGACAGACCACACCTCTATGGCAATTTGCAGTATATTTTTTTTCAGGGATGTAGGGACTGAATGTGGACAGCAAATGGGGGTGGACTTAGTTCCTGTTTGTTCAGCTCCTTGAATCCATATGAAAGGTTGTAGATATTTTCTCTGTTTCTGTTCCACCTCCTACCTTCCTACTTCCTATCCATTTGTACCTCCTACTCATTTCTTGCAGTACAGCCTGACAGGTTGTGTTTGACTGCAGGCAATCCTCACTATAACACCTGTTAGAAAGTTGTGCGTATGTTATGATTATACATAGAAAAGCTCAAAACTAAACAGATTTAAAACTCCAAAAGGGCTCTTTGGAGCAAGAAGCCATTACACATTTTTAGTGCAGTTTGAGTAACAGTGGAATTTGTTTCTGATATTACTTGGAAATTGGTTCCACAAAATGCTATTTCACATTAAATATTGGAAGAGAACATCTTATACCAACATATAATTAGGGAGGAGAACCAAAATAAGTTAAAGGCAGTAAATTAGCTTTTTATTAGTGCACTTCATGCTTCTAGAATCACTGTTTAATGGAATAAGGTTGTATTTCCTCATTTGAAAAAGTCATCATTTGAAGAGTGACAGGAAACATAGGTATGTATGCACTTATAATTCCATGATTACATGGGAAAACTAAAGCCTTAATCTTTAATTAGGTCAAGCATTGTTTCAGAAATGGTGAGGAAAGTGTACAGCAGGTCAAAAGACAGGTGTTCTGAAGTGAATATGGGCAGTCCTTTAGAAAAAGGTGTGGTATTGCAAAGGTCATGGACTGTCAAGATAAGTGGCATGAAATATTTGTGGGTAAATCCAACCAACTGCATTTGATACTAATAACGATGATGGTGATGATGAAAACATTGAATTCTGTAGTGCAATGTAGTCAGATGAAATAATTGCTACTGGAAAAATGTTATATACTATAAATTTTAATATTTATACTTAAGGGAGAGGAATAAACAGTCCTACAGAACTGCATGCAGGATAACTAGATATACCTCCTGATATCAAGACATGTTTTATATATATATATATATATATATATATATATATATATATATATATATATATATGGGTCCCCTTCAAAACATCTAAAACCCATAACATCTAATTTCATAACATTGAGACCAGAACATCTAAAACCCAAATAAAACCCTTAACATTGAATTTCATAACATCTAACAGTACAAATCACATGAAAATAACATCCCCTCCACATATAACAACATATAATGACACCAAACTACCAAACATGCTTTTTACCATGTTTCTGCAGGGGGGCTTGATACAGTGAGGTTAGGAAATTAACTTTTTTCCACTGTAGTGCGATCTTGAGTTGGCATATTTAATTTACAGGGGTGGGGGGGGGGGTGTAAAAAGCATGTTTGGTAGTTTGATGTCATTATATGTGGAGGGGATATTTTCTTGTGATTTGTAGTGTTAGATGTTATGAAATTCAATGTTATGGATTTTAGATGTTTTGGGTTTTAGATGTTCTAGTCTCAGTGTTATGAAATTAAATGTTATGGGTTTTAGATGTTTCAAAGTAGACCTATATATATATATATATATATATATATATATATATATATATATACACACACACACACACACACACACACACACACACACACATATATATATATATATATATATGTGTGTGTGTGTGTGTGTGTGTGTGCATCATCATCAGCAACCCCTTTGTCATCTATCTTCATATCCCTTGATTTAATGCCACTCTCTTACCCTCTTCAGTAGTCATCTCTGACTGTTACAGGTCTTCTCTCACACAATCCACCCACCTTTTTGCTGGACGCCCTTGTTTCCTCCTGCCTTCTTCCTGCCTTTCTGCGTTTGTACCTGAATAACTGTAATCTGTTCTCTTTGACTTTCCCTGCAATTGGAGCTATTTTATCGTTTGCTCTGATGTCCTCATTTCTATGTCAGTCCCACAGTCTGCATCCTACTCAAGGGCGCCCACAGGCAGGAATCGGCTGACTAATGTTATAATTTAAAAAAAAAGTTTTTTTTTTTTTTTTTTTGGACGTTCTTCTTTAAGAAGAAAGAAGTCCATGCTGACATCAAGCATTCTTCTTTAAGAAGAATGGTCGTGGGCGTGCTGACATCATCGCGTGCATATTTTCAAGTTTTGCGAGCGGGAACTTACATGGACGGACGTCGGACGGTTTTGGGGTTCGCAAGCGGAAAATGGGACCACGAGCGGGAACTGAATCGGACGGATTCGCAAGCGGGAGGAAACGAGTGGAAGATGGGACACTTTCAGAGTAAGTGTGTGTGTGTGTGTGTGTGTGTGTGTGTGTGTGTGTGTGTGTGTGTGTGTGTGTGTGTGTGTGTGTGTGTGTTGTGTGTTGTGTGTGGGTGTCACAAGCTTTAATACTTGGTCGTCTGAAAAGAGCTCACATGGGCACTTTTTGTTTTCAATTACTGTTTTACAAGTGTTGCATTCTGTCAATCACCCCATGCAGTAGGATGAGGCACTGCCAGCCTGAAGGAACATGAGGTGACTGCAGACCCCATTTGCAAAGCGACTACTACCCCCAAATATTTTTTTTCAGCAAAGGACAAAGAGAAATACATCAGCCCCACTAAGAAATAAGAACTCTGACAAATTTAGTAGACCCTTTAAAGGGAAATTGCCAAGAACCTGAGGGCAAAAGTGACTAGCATTTAATTACAAACACTGTAAGTGTGTGTGCACGTGTGTACATACTTTCTGTTGTTACAGTATGATGTAGTGTGGTGCTGATAGTTACTTCAGATTTTTACCCACTGCAGTATTTTGGGGGATTAGCATCATATCACAGATCTAACTGATACTTTTTTATCTACATTAACTTGTATTGACACTACAGTTTTACATGACTGGATTCCTTTGCACTTAAGAGACTAAAGTCCCCCACTAAAGGAGTATTATAAAGCAGCAGTTGATGAAACAAAAGGTCAAGGTAGTATGTCTCTAAGAATGTAAAACAGCCAGGAGGTACACTCAGTTATTTAATAACTTTAGTAGTGAGTGGCTTTAATAAGAAATCTGAAGCTGTTGTGGTAATTTTTGTTAAAACTTCCATGAGTTGGCAGCTAGTGAGGAAAGCATACAGAAGAAGAAGGTAGATGGATATGGCCAAAGTCTGATACCACTGAAAGACCCTTACTGCTGGGACACATATATGGATATTATCATAGTTTCCCAAATCTTCTGATAAATTATTTGGCATGTCAGAAGTGGTAGGAGAAGTGGATGCCCCTGATTTTGGCTTGGGACTATAATGTAGTTGCGTATTACTTCAGTAACGTAACTACTCCCTTGTTCAGAGAAGCATGTGAAGGCCAGCATGTCTGACTTAGATTTAAAAGATATTTGGAAGATCCTACACCCTCAGGATGAAGAATTTACATTTACTTCCCAAGGGGGGGGGGGTGGTCTTAGTTGCACCAGATTGAATTACTGGCTATATCTGGTTGTAGAGCTTAATGCCCAGAATATCATGGTGGACATTGTGGATGTTTAGCTCAGTTACGCAAAAGTGCGCTTAGATATATATATATATATATATATATATATATATATATATATATATATATATGGTTCCCCTTTATAATCTCGAAATACTGAAAGATCGAATTTCAGCATCTTAACTATAAAGTCAAACAGCCCACAATTCCAAAACACACAAACATGAAAAAAAATCCTGAACATTCACAAATCATACACCACACAACATGCACACCATTCAACCCACAACATACAAACTACACAATCCTACACTATATCTTATAGCTTCAAGTGCGTGCATCTTGAGGTTAAGACTTCTGGCATTTAGCAGCATTACCCTTAGTTTCTTGTTCCTTGTGCTGTCTATGGGGGTGGGTTTGACTTTTGAGCCTTGCCTAAAGAAGGCACTATGGGGGTGGCAAGAGCCTTTGCCAATATCCGAAAGCCCAGTGGTGACAGGTGCAAGCCGTCCCTAGTGAAGCAACGTGGCTTGTCGAGCATGTCATCCCAGGCTGACAGACACTGGATCCCCTTTGAATGACACCAAAATTCTAGCAAATTGTTAAAATCGATCATTTTGTCTTTGTACTGTGGCATCATTCTAGGTGAGGGTAAGATTCTGCTCAAGGTCAGGGTCATACCAGCCTGGGCTACATGATCATAGAGCTCCTCTATGTCTCTTTTCATGTAGTCCAGGGAGGTGCATCTCAGGTCATTCACACCAGCATGTACAATGACTGAGTCATATTTGTATTTGCTTTGGAGTGACCTGAGTGCTTGCGTTATGTGGCGAATCCTAGCACCCGACAGGCAGCTCACCATGACCTTCTCTTTATTCAGCCTGGTGAGCGGGACATCAGTTTGTCTGACAATAGAGTCACCTATTACAAGGGTATCAGGTGTGTTATTCAGCCTTAAGAGCTGTGGCTGCTGGGCACACTGACTTTGTGGGCTATGTGTTGTGCATGTTTTGTTTTGAGGTAGCGTTTGCTTGGATGTCTGCTTTGGAGGTCTCTGTTGCTTAGGTAGATTTTTATTTAGAGCCTCCGAGTATGTTTTTGTGTATTTATGTGTTTGGTTCGCTGATGTGTTGGGACTATGTGATACTGGAGCAAACTCAGACAGCCCTGGTTGAACTATACCTCTCAGTTGTCCATATCTTTGCAGAATGAATAGATATTTGCTTCTTATTTTTGGTTTGTTCCTCATACAATGAAGTCACTAAATGACAGACATTTGAGTTTCAGACGTCATAACCGTCAGAAAAATGCATGCTAATGCAAGACCTGTTATTCTATCAACTGTCAAGTTTATACAAGAGCAATTTTTAGTAGTGTTTGTATGTTCCCCCAATATATTTAGCCTTGTCCAGATTTCCTGCATTAAGAGGTTGAGAGGTATGTGCAAATCACTTTGTAGAATTAGGAATATCCAAACCTCTCCATTGTCCCCAATTTTGGGTCAAAATGTTGCTCTCCCTTAATAATCCTTCCTCAAAATGGCAATTTTGGAAGAAAATGTGATTGAAGTCTCCTAGAATAATGGTGTTGGCTTAATGCATAGGGACACCATATTAGTTAGGTAGGAGATATGGACTGATGGGGTACATAGAGGGGACCTATAGTTAGGTATGACACAGTAAGGAGTTTTGTTAATGCTAAGCTGGATGCAGAGGAATTCCACGTCATTATCTCACATAGCAAGTCTTGAGATGAAATGTTGTTTAAGAATATGTAGACACCATCACCTTTTCATCTAAGGTGGTAGGCCTGAACTTGTGGCAGGTATTGAAATCCTGCATTAAAGGAGTGCTGTCATCTGTCTTGAACTAGGTCTCTGATGCATATATATATATATATATATATATATATATATATATATATATATATATATATATATATATGTTTTCCAGGGGAAGCAGTGCTTGTAAGGAGTGAACTTTTTAGCTTAGGCATATATGTTTTCCAGGGGAAGCAGTGCTTGTAAGGAGTGAACTTTTTAGCTTAGGCTCTGAAAAGGAAATTGGTTATTTTCTAATTCATGTAGCTATAAAAATTCAGTATAAAAACTGTAAGTTTCTGAATGCAAACACACTAGTTAAGCAGCATCATGGTAGGGAGTACTTCAGTACAGAGAGATTCAACTATATACAGAGCCCATTCTGTCAAAAACACACACATACCATGGTCACACAGAGTTTACAGTTGTTGTAACACGTTTCTGAATGCAAACACACTATTAAAGCAGAATCGTGGTAGGGAGTACTTCAGTACAGAAAGATTCAACTATATACATAGCCATGAGTTCCCTTATACCTTTCTGTCAAAAACAAATGTACACCATGGTCACAGAGTTTACAGTTGTTGTAACTTTGAAAAAATCAATCTATTTATGTATTTCTTGTACTAAAGTTGAGGTGTGTGTGTGACAGAGAGAAATGCCCTAGTTAGCTCTAACAGGTGGAATTTATGTGCAACTGTTTTGTTTAGCAAATGGTATCATTATTGTGGTATAGAATTTTAAAGCAGTGTTAGCACAGCAGGTAGCATAAGTGCATCTTGATGCAAAGGGCTGTAGGTTCTATTCATACAGCATGTACATTTGTATTTTAAGGGGGTATGGTACTGCAGTTCTTAGTATGTCCTCCTTTGGATGAGATACCTAATAACTATGAACCTACTTTTCAGCCTGCCACCCATTTCCTATTGCAATATATCAGCTTACCATTTATTTTAATGTAGCACATGCAATTTATTCTTCAAGGGCAACAGGCACTGAATTTGTAAATGAAACACTGAAATATAAATTTTTTTTCTAGTAACAACCTCTTCATTGGTTTCAGATCTCTTTAATGTGGAATTATTCAGATGACTTTTACTTCTGCAGAGATTCTGCATACTGATTGATATTGGTGGATTTTATGACAGAAGTTTGAGTGTTCCTTTATGGTTGAAATGTTCTGAATTGGGCAGGCTGTCATTATTGGTTCATATGATTTGTTTCATTGCTTAAAGGAAAGATGCTCAGAACTATAAATTTAAAACACACTCTAACAAGTGGTGCTGTGTTATACAAGGGATATAATTCAATTATTATGTAGTATAATAGTCAGGAAGGTGAATCGAAGAACTCTTGCATGTTTCTAAATGCATGTTCGTGAAATGTGGGTTTCGATGCTGTTTCAGTGAATGTGGGTTTCAAAGGTAGAGAAGTTTTAATACTAAGTCTGTTTTCATTGTAAGACTATTGCTTTGTTTAGGTTTAGTAAATGTCTGTCAGTGTTTGTGCTATAAAATTTGAAATAAAAGTTGTAAATGAAATCCAGATATCTGTAGTCATTGTAGAAGTACAGAGATTTGAACAATTTCTATAAAATGGGGAGAAATAGCCAAGTAATGGGACACTGGAATGGCTGCGTGAGCGGGGCGGAGTGGGTGGGGCATCATCAGGGGGTGGTGCAGTGTGGGCGGGGCTTGGGTTTGCACCCTCCCTGCAAAAAATCCTGCGGGCTCCCTTGATCCTACTACCTGTCTCAAGCTATTCATCTCTATTACCTCTAATATCCCAAACTGCTCTGCCTTTACTGTCCAGGTTTCCATACCATACAGTAGTACTGGTCACACCACTGTTTTGTACACCCCCACTTTTCAACTTCTTTGGCATTCCTCTGTCATACATTACCTTGACACTGTGCCAGTTGGCTGCTGCCCCTCTGATTCTAGCTTTGACCTCCTCATTCAGACTTCCTTTCTCCTCACCACCTCTCCCAGATACTTACAGCTGTTAAGGTAGCTCACTAATTTTCCTTCTATCTCAGTTCTAAACTTGCTCTGATTTCCTCATTTCCTGCCATTACAAATTGTCTTATCTGTACTCAGTTCTATCCAATGTACTCTCAGTTTTGTATTCATTCCCCTATCCTTTGCTGAAGTTCTTGTTCAGAGTTTGTCTGTAATGCCACATTGTCTGCATACAGTAACTTTGTTGATCTGTCTCCTCCAACCTGTTTGTTAATCAGCAGTATGAACAAAAGTGGGCTAAGAGCTGAACCCTGATAGGCACCCACTCTCACTGGTAACCCCTCCAAATACTGTTCATACTTGAGTCACTGGGTCTTTGTACATAGCCTGCACTAATTCTACCAATGTTTGTGGAACTTCAGACCACCTCAGGACTGCCCAAATCAGCTTTCTTGGGACCTTGTCATATGCTTTCTCCAAGTCTAAGAACGTCCAGTTGAACTCATTTTTCATATCTAGCTTTATCTCACTGCAAAATGTGGGTTGGTTGTGCAGTATCCTGATCTAAATCCAAACTGCTCATCTCACATCTTCATCTTTGTTTTCTACTCCTCTGCAATAACCCTCTCCAGAACTTTCATGCAGTAAGACAGAAGTTTGACAACCTTGTACTACCCGAGTTGTGGATGTCTCTTTTGTTCTAGTACACTGACACTGGTCTGCCTATTCTCCAGTTATCTGGGATACACCTTTCTCCCCATACTGCTATGAGTACCCTTAGGAGCCATTTCTCCCTGTCTCATGCGGCATCTTTATCATATCTGCTGTGACCTTATTTGAGACTTTTAAAATAAGCAACTTTAAAAACTAATTAGTTCAGAGTACTTTAAAAGTAGTTCTTTGTATGAGTATATTTACACTTGTGAACTAATTAGTTTTTAAAGTTGCTTATTTTAAAAGTTCATTTTTTGGTTTATACCCCATACACACTATTTTATCAAATTTTTACATTATCATGTGCATATACTTTTAATAACCTTTTAATACAGTAAAATATTGTGATAAGTATGGTTATAAATATATGTTTTATAATAGTGTAAGGGGATATTGTGTGGTGTCACTTCCTGTTGTTATAAAAGTGCGTTTTTTTAATTAATTAGTTGTTTTCTCTGAAGAAGCTGCTCCAATTGGGGCGGTGAAAAACGCTATATTGTTTAATAATAAAGTTGCGTTTAAGACTACAGAAGAAAGACTTCTTATTGGGCTTAGGACTTAAGGATACCTGCATTTCTTCGTTTTCAGGATAGTAATAGTGCCAGGATTTGTAAGGCCCATGCAGCAACAAGGCTATTAATTCTACTGTACAGAGTATCAGCAAAGAGAATGCGATAGGGGATTCCTAAGTGAAGGACCTGCTCTGGTAAAGGTTTTAGTTGAATCTAGAATAGATAGCTGTTATTACAGGAGCATAAAAATATTGCACAATAACTATACAAGTCAATTAAAGATGGGAAATAAAGACTGGAAAAGCAATTTACAAGAGGACAATGAGAGGACATATGTATGGTCCCAAAGTATACAACAAAGTCCGGAGGTTTTAAGAAAATAAAATATAACTTAAAGCCATCAAGCATAATTCATATGTGAAGTGAGCAAAAACATGCAGGCAACTGTCAACTTCAGCTATTATGACAGAGCAATAATGGTTTGAGCTCCTATAACATAGACAATGAACTGTAAACAGCTCATGATTGTATTATCTTTAACATAAGAGTAAAATCATACTCACTTATAAATTAATTGTTTTCCTTGACTTTACCATTGGAGACTATGATGCAGTAAATGACATACTTGTTAAAATGTTATAGCCCAACCAATTCAAGGGACATATGGCACAGTGGCACAGTAGATAGCATTGTCGTTTCACAGCAAGAAGTTCCCCTATTTGATTCTCAGCTGGGGTGCCTTCTCTGCAGAGTCTGTATGTCCTCCCTGTGTTTGAGTGTGTTTCGTCTGGGTGCACTGGTTTCCTCCCACATTCCAAAGGCATGCAGTAGGTGGACTGGGCACTCTAAATTGACCATACGTGTGAGTGTACATGTGGTGTAGAAAAACTATCATGGCAGGGATAGCCTCACAGCAGTGTAAACCTTGGCTCTAGATGATTACCACTGTTGAAGTGATACCCTGACCCCATGTGTAAAAAGGGGAAAAGGGGTTGTGGGTGGATGGATTTAGTCATGTGAAGCGGATTATTGTACCAATTTCATGCCTCACTGATTTGGCCCATTACTGAATACTATGTTACATTTTCAAACTCCACAAAACAGTAGGCAAAATCAGAAGAACAATAGAAAGCTTGGAGACTCAATTTATTGTGTAAGGACAGCAAAAACAAGGATTAAGCACTTTTGTAACAAAACTTCATCAGAATCAATAAAACATCCAACACACCATCCTTAAATACCACTCCCTCTCAATCACATGACTCATTTACACAAATAAAAATTGTGCAAACATACTTGAGTTAATAAGTTGTTGAAACACAAATTATTTTTTGAAAAAATATTGGTAGAAATAAATACTAAAAATTTCAGTAGAAAACAAAGGACATCACACAACACAGGATCTAACTCTTAAAACACTAGATATTGTTAAGCCCTCATTTAAATCAGGAGGGGTCATGGCATTCAATCCAATCTGCCATCACAGCTCCCTTTTTTCAATGGCATCTTCCCATGGTCCCCCTCTCATATCCTGGAATACTTGTTCCAATAGAAAAAACTGAAAAAAATTGTCATAATATTCTGTAACATACATGGCCAATGCAGTCTTTGAATCACTTTTCATGATATCCAAAACATGCTGATGAATTTGCTCTTTACATTTTCTCTTAGTCTTGCCTACGTAGTAGCTTTTGCATATTTGGCATATAGCCAGATATACCACCCGCAACTGTATTGCAATTACTAAAAGATTTTGACTTAATAAACATGTGGTTAAAAATTATATGGTCCCCTCAATGATCTCTTTGCACTGTTTGCAAAGGCTACACTTGTAAGTTCCAGGTCTCTTACTACTTCGAACATACTCACAATCAATAGACAAACATGCTAGATAGTTTTTGAAGTTCGTCCCCCTTTTATAGACCACCTGGGGAGATTCCCCAACCTTATTGGCCACTTCCTTGAAGTGCGACAAAATCTGCCAATTTTTCATCAGAATACTTCTGATCTGGTTTGCTTCATTGCAATACTCAGTGATGAAGGTTCTTTTTGCCATCCTTATATTGTCATTGCCACCCCTTATCACCTCAGAAATAGAGGTATAAAAGGAATTAATTACGGGGACATTGTCACCACTAAACCTTCTTTCAAGAATACTATCACGTATAAGGGACACTGTGTTCACAGGATACCCCTTCCTTAAAAAAATGTTCCTCAATTTCTCACATTCATCAATGAAATTCTCATGGAGGGACACCATACGCACCACCCGAACATAATGATCTTTAATAATTTCAATTTTTTGATGTAATGGGTGGTTACTTTCAAAGTGCGATAAACTATTGCTATATGTTGGTTTCCTGTAAATAGTACTAACCCACCATTCCCCATGATAATCCTTGGAAATGGTGACATCAAGGTAATTCATTAGATTGACATTATAGGTATGGGTAAATCTAAGAAAAGGGATGGTTGAATTGATAAACACCAGAAAGCTGGAAATTTCTCCTGCAGGTCTGTCCCACACAATAAAGATGTCATCCAGAAAACAGAGGTATAACCTCCAAGGTTTCACTACAAAATGCTTAAAAAAGAAGTGCCTTTCCCATTGTAATAATACAATGTTAGCAAAAATGAGGGCACATGCGGTCCCCATGGCTACTCCCTTGATTTGTGTAAAGTACTGACCTTCCAAAAACACAAAATTATATTTCAGAACTAATACTATACAGAAAACAAATACATTGATTTCATTATTACTAAATTTAGTGCATTCACACAAAAAGTCATGAAACAATTCTAGCCCCAAATCATGTGGGATCACATTAAAAGGTTCAACATCGACTGTTAGAAAAACATAATCTTTCAAAAATGTTAAATCCTTCATTTTTAACAAGAAATCCCTGGAGTCCTTACAAATAGGTTCAAAAGGCTCCAAACAATTTTTCAACATTACATCAACATACTTGCCAAGGTGGTGTTTTTTTTCTGGCATTGACAATAGGCCTCATTGGTGGATCAGTGATGTTTTTATGCATTTTAGGTATTCCAAATATGCAAGGCACCACTGGGTATGAGACATATAAGTACTGGTATACCTCAGGAGTAATTTCCACCTCTTCCACCATATCCTGAAGGAAAAAATCAATTCTTCGATATGCCAAGTTGATATAATTCAAAGATGTTTCTTCATAGAGATCGCAGTTAGTAACACGGCCTATCATTTTGCTCATATAGTCCTCTCTATTCATCACCACCATCCCTCCCCCTTTATCGGGTTTCATAACCCTGAGATTTTTGTTCTTGGCTAGTTCATGTAACAGAATGGATTCCTTGGCATTCAAGTTGCTGAACTTCTTAGTCCCGGCAACCCTTAGAGTCCTAAAATCAAATTCAACCAGTTTTTCAAAGATAATCAATGGCAGGGCCAAAGGGAGATTAAAAATACTTCTCTGCACCAACAGTTTCCCTACTGAGTTCATTTCATCCCCAAAAACTAAACTCAAATTCAACCTTCTGAGAAATAGCTTTAAATCAATTATTAATTTGTCTATTTTAAAACTCATTGCCGGAACAAGCAATTCACCCTTACTCAAGAGGTTAGCATGCTCAACAGTGCACGTAAACTGGCTGTAATTGTAAAGCAAAAAGTCACCTATATTGTTGCAAATCAACAAAGGGCCTTCCACCACACTGTGCCCGCCAGCCACATTCATATCACCTGAGGCTAAGACTAACTCCGCCACTGATTGGAATGACACTGTCCCTGCCAATTGGATCCCTGGTGCCTCTTTCAAGGATTGTACATTTCTTTGGTCTCCCTCTCCCTCTTTTTTTTAATCTGTTCTGATCTCTGCACTTGATTTACTCCTAAAGGGCGTTCACCTGTTGCATCTTCTTTGGTATTTCCAAATACCTGTTCCTCTTCCTCAGTGACACAGTCATCAGTTGGATTCTTATTGGCTGTTGGAAGCTTTGGGTATGTCCTCCCTTCAGCATACTCCACCTGATCTCTTTTGAATTTCTTTTCCTTTTCATTTTGATATTTAAAATGTCTTGGTCCACTTTCTTAAAAGTCTCCCGATAATCCCCATGGTGATAGACAATAGATCTTTCATGATAATATCATCCATTTTGCTAGCCTCACACATCAAAACATCAATCTCCTTTTGGTTATAATTTACAAGGCATTCCAGTCATTCACACCCATGCTGGTCAAGCATGTTTAACAGTTCTACATGAAATGGGTTACTGGCTTTCACACCATTGGGAAACTTCCACAACCGAAGCCCTTTTAGAATACTCTTAACTTTAATGCATTCATATAGGTAGGCATTCTCCAGTTGTAATTTATGGCACCTAAAGATGATCTTCTCAAAGGAGAACAATGTGTCCTTAAAAGTTTGCGGTTCTCCACAGATGCTGCTATTCCCAAAAGTCAAAGGTCCATTGAAACACTGCTTAAAATTGTCAATATCAGCAACTTCTGTGTTGGAATTACTAAATTGTGCAACCACAGGTGAATTACCTCTTTGCACAGCTGTAATAAGGCAGGATGGTGTTTGTAAAATGTCACTGTCCATATAACCAAAATGGCCGCACTTCTACTGTATTGAATTCACCTTGGTAGTTAAATCTTGTCCCAACTGAGTCAGTAATCCAACACTTTGATTAATTTTCTCCACATCACTCACATTGGCCCCCAGATTAGCCATGCTGTTGTCCACAATAACAATTCACAAGGTAACTACACAAAATGAACCTGATCAAACTCCACAAAACAGTAGACAAATCCAGAAGAACAATAGAAAGCATATGTTACGTTTTGCAGTATTTGAAAACACCATATAAGGCAGCCTGAAATCCATGATAGAAAAACCACAAAGGTAGCAAAGCTTGACATTTTCAGAAAAGAGTTAGGAATTGGCATTGTGTTTTGTTTCTTAGATTGGTCAGTTGTGACCTCTGCCTTGTGTATAAGGCAATATGTGACCTGGCTTTATTTGAAAGCCTATGCCTGGAATACACTGCTGGGAGAGCTCAAATAACCTAATTCTAAAAGTAAATGTCAATAAGTGAAATGAAATGACATACACATTGTATAATCACTTCCAAGATTATAGAATATGCTTCCCCTTAATATTATGGAATAGGATATTGCAGTCCATTTTAGAATGCCAGCAAGGTCAGTAGGTTTTAATAGTGACTATCACAATTATAAACATAATGTGAGATTTTAGCAGTAAAAGGGTTAAACAACAATTATATTTGGAAATGAATCCCCCAGTAATTTTATGAACATATTGCTAGAGTATGCATTGTAGACAATAGCTTACAGTCTTTCTTCTGCTTCTTCCTCTTCATCTTCTTCTTCCTTTCTTGTCTTTAAGAAAAAGAACAGATGAGTGTGAAGTGTTAATTATCAAATATGTGTGATTGTTTTTTAACTGATGAAACTCGATGTATATAGCAATGCTTTTAAACTCTTAGAAGACGATTTCATCAGGACAGCACAACCTAATTCCTTTTAAAAACTGAAAGAACAAAAGTCCCTTACTTGTTTTATGTTTGGATTGATATCAGTATTAACAAGAAGAGTATTGGGTGTGCCAGGGCGAAGTTCACTGTTCTAATGACGGACGCTGTTAAGTGTGAATAAATAGTCGATCCTTTCATGTCTATGTTAAGATTTAGACTGCAGTATGTCAGAGAACTCCATCTAACCTAAGGCATAGTGATCTCAAAGTTACCATATACAAGAAGCAGTGTTATTGTGGGAGACCCCCTTATCAGAAGGAGCAGAGGCACAAAGACCCCTGCAAAAGTACTTTAAAAGTGTTACCACAGGTTTCAATGTTTTGTTTCACTTACACTTTGCTGTTTTTTAATGAAACTTCTTTGTTTTGATTGATTGTGGCTAGTGTTTGTCATTGAGCAGAACTGTAAAACCATAAATTGGAATATAAAGTTGCCTTGGAATAATCTATGACTTCTGCTTAAATATTAAAGATTTACACTTGAGTGCCATGACTCAATAAAATATTTCTGAAAACTAAAGGCAAATATCCCTTTCCAAACAGGTCTTACATTATAGCAGATAGCAACCAGCCCACTAACATCAGGTAGAAGGCATAACTCTTCTCTCTTTTCATCTGTGGTAGTTATTGTGATACCTGGACATATGTTTGGCTTTGTTATTTAGAAAGATAATGAAGACAAGTTTACAAACTGTACAATACAGTATCAGTCTTCAAAAAGCAATACTGACTTATTATTTTCAGAAAAGTCTTTCTCTACTGACTTGACTAATTCAGATGAAAGTAAAATAACCAGTGTCATTTACTAGGTGAAAAATTGCAAACATTAATGCAATATTTGTGCCACATTTACACCAGATAACTTTCTGTTACTCAAAGCAGACCAACAAATTTGAAGGAAGAAGTGAAAAGAACCAAGAATCTAATAAATTGGCAAAATTAAATAAATATTCACAGTTTCATACATTTATTGTGAGGTGCCAGAATACAGAACAAATGAAGAAATTATGCTTTTAGTGCCAGTCAAGCCTCAGTTTGTCTGATGAATATACTCACAGCCACTTTCTGGTGTAATATTCTGGTATAGCTATGCATTATTAAATATGCAGTGAACTACAATGTATTATATAAATGGATACTATAAGTTTACACATACATGTATGAAAATAGACTTAGATTCATGTGCAAAACAATGGCCAGGGTTCACAACACACAAGAGGCACTTCTTTTTGTAATTTCATTTATTTATAAGTAATACCATGCATATCATGCAAATGACAAGCTCAGACTATGCTCAGTGATTCAACATTAATGTTGTCATTAATACACCACATAAAACAGGGCTGCTACTTCAAAATTAAAGCTAGTAAACATGGGAAATAAAACATTAATATACAGGCAAAAAAAAAGTCATTTAATATTTCAAATTTAAGACTCACCATACCTTGAGGTTGTCCCCTTCTTATAAATTGTCTTGAACTCCAGAAAGAGGTCAATTATCTCAGGTGGAAATCAGTGAAGCAATTATAACAGCAGATCCAAGTGTAGTGACTGATAAGGCCAACAAAAGAATGCCAGGAGATGCAGTAATATAGCAAATTCAGCAACAAACACCTCTACCGCCAATGGCTTATTCATTTGCGATGTTATGTTTTTATATATGTAGACTTGCATTTCCTGCTGTTTTATAATTGGTTAATTTATGTAATGTTTGAAAGTGATTGGGTAGAACAGGACATTTAACTTTGCATACTACTTCCTTTAAGAAGTTTTGAAAATGTCCTGTGATAGGACAAAAGTGCTCAACTGCTATTTGTTTGCATTTTGTTTTGCTTTTAATAACTTTTAATTTTATTCCTAAACTAAGTCTTTGCAGTCCACCATTGGAGGTAGAGGTATTTGTTGTTGAATTAGCACATCCAAGTGTACCAGAAGCCACAATACTTCAAGGGGAGTTAGGAAGACAATGTTCTGTATGATTTAGGGGGTCCCACTAACTATAACTTAATGCTAATTTGATGAGATAGGTTTATTACCCATACTGACTATTTTAGATGTTACTTTAATACTTTTTTTTTTTTTTTGGTCAGCATACTCAGTACACAACACTGTCAATGTGCCTGAGGCCTTTACTGTGACTACTTTAAAGATATGGACTCCACAACATGCAGTTCCTGTAGCTAGGCATTAGCATATCTGAAGGCATACACCTCAGTATACTATGTCTCTGTTTAACTTAACTATAACAAATGCTGTTTTATAAAGACCCCAGAAGGTGATATGCTTTTCTTCACATCAATTATTTCTTAAATTTTACTTTACTGTACAGCAAACATGTTATGGGCTTTCTACACCAAAACCATTTTAGCATCAATAATGCAATATGTATTTGTTTATTATTTGCTTGTTTATTTGTTTGCTTAGGTTCTGACTACCAGTTTGGTAGTAGCTCATTTTCAGCAGAGGTCTGTGAAAAAAGCTTCAAGCAATATAATACAACATAAATAAAAGCAGATTACAAGATACAGTGCAGCTGCTAAACATCAAAGCATAAATGCTGCAAATAAACAGTAATATTAGCAAATCAATAAGCAGTGTGGCATAGTCAAAAGATGTCTAGCCCATTTAAGCAGAGAAGTTACATAATGTCGCAGTGACAGAAACACAGCTTAGGGTAAAAAAGTATAGGTGTACACATAACGTTAAACTGATGTGGATGGGTAATGCACAGGATTGAGTTGCCCTAAATATACAGTGACTTGTTGCTAGTATCCATGCAGTGAAAAATGTTATGAAACTGGTTTAAATTATGCATACAACATACAGTAGATTTGGAAACAGATTAATACAAGTATAGCATTATGTATCTATATATAAATATTATATATTACACAATATAAATAGCTAGTAGTAGAATACATTGTCAAATGAGAATGTTGATTGCACCAGTATGGTATGTTGTAGCTGCACAGGAATTTGAGAAATGTGTATGTATATGTATATACATGCATTAAGCAGTTGGAGGTACGTAAATATAGTCAACAGGTTAATATTTGAGTGGGAGGGGGAGATTTAGCACTTTTTTCTTGAAAGTAAACATACTGAGATTAGATATTTAATTTGGGAAGTTGGAGGGTGGCATAATGGCTAAAGTATTTGCCTTAAAAATATAAAGTACATGGTTTGATTCTCACCTTTGAAGGGAAATTCACTAGGCTTAAAATGGCCTACTAGGGCAGCTAACCTAGTATTTAACTATGATTCTATGAAGTTGCTCCAGTGAGTTTGAGCCTTTAGTGTCATGTTAATCTCTGATTATCTATATATCTCATTGATTTCTTCAGAAAGCTTCCAAATATAAGTTATTTGTCACCATATGTTATATGTAACCATATTTTAAAATTGTACTATGCTCTACAGCTGTTTTACATCTGTTTTCTTCTTGTCTTGCGTCCTTAACTGGACTAATGTCTATATTTAAATGCTATGTTTTTTTTAACTGTATAATGCAAATAATAATGTGGAGCTTTTCTCCCCAGGCGTCTGCTGAAAACAGACCTATGTCCAGTTGGACTCTTCCAGTCAACAAATGTAAATAAATAAATAAATTTAAGTTGTTTATTCAATCCTAATATTAACCTTCCTTTTAGGAACGTTTCTGCGTTTAGACGACTTTACTTCACTCACAGTTTATTTATTTATCTATCCTTTGTTGACCTGGTTAATCCCACCAGTCTAGAGGCCTCTTTTGCGGTGAGACCCAATGTAGTACTTATACTCCTAGTAAAACAAAAAGGACCACCACAACCTTACGCAGAGAAAACACAAACCTACCCAGACAGATATTTTGCAGAAATTTAGTGGTGAGAGCTTTCATCTTTTTTGAAAAATTTGGAAAATAGACATCTTCAGAGTACAAAATACACTCAGAAGCATATTTAAATATCCATATTAATTAAATCAGGTGACTAAATTTAAAATCATGTGATAGAAAAAAAACATAATAAAAAAACACATTAAAGAAAAACAATCTAATACATTGTCGTGCAGGCAATTCAGCATTCAGCAAATTGAAACCAAGAAGTTTGTCAGCCTCCGAAATAAGTTGGCAAAATAATTATCTGTTAAATATTTTATTTTGCTAGTCACTACCTCTTTCTGACAAAGGAATTTTTTTCTAAAATAAAGAAGTGAATTTATTGAAATGAAAAATAAAATCTAGGATGTGAACCTAGCTTATCTTTAAAGCCAACAAAATAATGAAAAATATGCCAATGGTAAAAAAATATTGCGAATCTAAGTATTATCAATTGAAAAAGGCAAGCATATGGCTTTGCAAAAATCCAAACCTTTCCTGCTACTATCATTAGCTTTCTATAATATAGGAGCAAAAGAATTAGATCTTCGTCAGACATAATGTTGTCCACAAATTGTAAAGGATATTGCCTGTGAATAAAGTGTTGCTTGAAAAAATTAATTTGTTTCAAGAAAACATCATCCAAAACTAAATGGGATAATCTAACAAATTGTCCATTAACACTGTTTTGCTTCATCCAACCAAGATGATTACTAGAAAAATGTACAAAGGCATTATTAAATTTGAGTTTTCTGAAACTATTGGACTCAAAATTGGTATTAAAATGTTTATAAGTAGTTACATCTAAACAGTCAATTGATTCATAAGAATATCTGTAGGAAAATTAAAAAGAAATAGTACTTGAAGTTGACCAGTGAAAAATATTTTCTGGTTCATTAACAGCCATGTTCCACATAATAAACACTTAATTATAGATACATATATCAATCTTTTTTCAGGGGGAAATCCATTGTATTCCTGATGTGTGGACTGCAATCCCAGGTACTTTATACTTAATTATTTTCAATCTAAGATTTCATCATTTTGAACAGGGGCAATACTTTGACTGGGGTACTGCAGTTCTACACTTATCTCTAAGTTAACCTGACTTCATAGGGAGAATCATTAAGAAGTGGGGTTGACTGCAAAAGCACATCTTTTAAATTTAGTTTCTCTAGTATTTGCATATGTAGAGTACACATAGCAGCAATTTGAAATGTATTCTGTCCTAACTGTACTGGTGGGATCCTGACTGTTTGGAAATTGTGTATTCAGTTCAGATATTCCTAATAGTGGTGATGTCATGCAAGATGCTATGGGAGAAATCTTCTTCAGCTGACTGACAGAACAGGATTATTAGACTACTGGTAAACTATCAGGACACCTAAGTCTGCTGCTACTGACCCATGATCATCAAATTGGATTCTGGAAGGCTGGCTGGAAGAGTGTGAATGATAAAGGTGAAGCAAGCTCTCTGTCTTTGGGGGAAGGTGTGGTCATTTGCCATAGCCAAACATCCTGTAGTGGAGACTAAAGGGTAAGGCAGCTGTGTAATGCATGCTGACTAGTTTCTTGAGTGGTGGAAGGGGGTTGGAGCAGATGTGGCAAAGTCACATGCAAAGAAGTAAGTGTGATCTGCCCCAGGCAGGGACAGGTCAATCCCTCTTCAAGTTAACAGCCCCAGACTAAAATAAAACCTCAACTCCTAGACTGCACTGCTGTTTCTTCCCCTTTACCAATTATGTGAGGGATAATTGGGATTCACTGAGGGCCAGCAGCAGAGCAGGAGTGAGTGATGATTTAAATAATAATAACAACAAATATATATCAAGACCACCCTCTGAGGAGGGTTGGGACTCAGGCTAGCAACCTGACCCCATAAAACCCATACCTGCTATGGAACAAACGAGTGCTGGAGTGCACTCGTTGCCCAATGTACTAAATGCACGGGAGCGGTATATTGAGACATGTGCATTAACTTTGAAGAAACATTTCTGTACTAAAATGAAAGCCTGCATCAACAAAAGATCACAAATTACTTTAGTTGACACTGTCAAACTAAAACTGCTCAACAATAACCAAATTACTCAGTTTAAAAATACAAGCTGACAGATTCAGACAACCGTGTATAGTTCTTCAAAATGATTTGACTGGCATTATGTTAAAAACTGCTTGTCACTCTTAAATGCTTCTGCATCAGAGGTAACAGATGAAGAGAGCAATGCAGGGGGCAGAGCCTGAATGGCTAACTGATAGCAGCAGATTCTTAGAGCTCCATAAACTAGTATAAAATACAGGAAATATTTAAATTTTTTTCTGACAAAAGTAAACTGAATTGATAGATGAAAGTTTAAAATATATAATTAGAAACATTGGTGACCATAAGTAAATATTTTCCTGTCAAACTACAAAGGAGAATAATATAACTTGCTGAGATGAGCAACTCGAAGAATTCTCACTCTGACCTGGCTTTGAAAAGAGAACTGCAGCTGGTGACAAATACATTGCAAGAACTGTCATTGAAAATGGAGGACTTCAAGGAAAATATACAGAATCTTAAAGAGAATTGTCAAAAACAAACATATACATTTAAGGAACTTACTCAAAAACATCAGAATAAAAAAAACAAAGAAACTTTTTTGAATGACATAGAGGGAAGGCTTAAAGAAGAAGAAACACAGGAGGAATTTATCATCAAACAAAACATTTAAAAAACATCTTAAAGAACAGCTTAAATCTCACTGGCTTTGTCCATGCACCAACCCTGACTGACATCTTATTCCCCTTCTTGCTCTCTCTACACTTCTCTTCCATACTATTCTTTGATGCTTACTTTGTAATCTATATATAAAAAAAATAATAATAATTATATATTATTGTCTTTGTTTATCTCTCTGTTATTGGATATTAACTTCAACCTACTAAATGACTTATTGCTATTTTTGTTCTTGCAACACAGCCAATGTACTGTAACTTACTTGACTAATTACTATATATTGTATTCTTTGTCACTGCTAGTGCTTGGAGCTTTTCTCCTTGGGCCTCTACTGAAAATGGACATATATCCAGTTAGACTAGCCTGGTCAACAAATGTAAAATAAAATAAATAATAATAAAAATTTGGCTTCTCAATAAAGTGGATGACCTAGAAAAGAGGGATAGAAGGACAACATCAGAATTTTTGGGCTCCCTAAGAGGCTTGAAGGAGAGGACATTATAACATTTTTAAACTCATGGATTGCAGAAGTCTTGGATTTAAAAGAATATCTCTCATTTGGCATTGAGAGGACTCATAGAGCTTTAGGAAGATCAGCATTAACATCTTCTTCTACACCACCAAGAGCGATAGTAATAAAGGTTTTATCCTATTTGGATAAAGAGTTAGTACTAAAACAGCCTGGTGGAAGAGTCCCTTAAAGTATAATCACATTTCAATAAGATTTGATAATGACTATTCTTCAAGAGTTCTAGAACACAGGAAAAAAGCTTGGCCACTACTATCGCTTTTAAAGCAAAACATTATTACATCTCAACTTGCCTTTCCTGCCAGAATAAACTTTTTAAATCTAAATGAAATGAGAACCTTCAACAATCTAGAGGAAGCCACTGCATTTATTAAAAATAATAATTTTGTATCGATATCTGTGGATGTGGATTGAGCATATCCCTCCTTGAAGAGAGTCAACGACAAGACCTCCTGGACTGCTGTCAAAAAGAAAATAGCAAAAAACTGAATCAAAAACAGCTGTACGTACTAAATCTGTCAAAGTACCTACTGCAAATTGACTTGTATCTGAAATGTGTTTGTTCTATAATTCAAATAAGGTATGTCTAACGTGTACATATTCACCCAAATACACAGAAGGAAGGAAATGTCTTATTTATTTCTTTAGTAGCAATTTATTAGTTTTAATTTTTTAGTAGGGTAAAATAGTGGGTTGTTCATAGTTTCATAGCTTAAATGGGTAATCAAACCTGTTTGGTTCTGGTTTCCTTCATTTATTCCTTTATTATTGCATACAATAAGTAATATTTTGGTAAATAGAATGTTCCTTTAAATGTTAATTTTTTAAGCTTAGACCTTTATACTGACTTGTTTCATAGAGCTGCTATGAGAATATCTCATTCTCATTTTCTTTATATAAAACAATAAACATACAAATAATCGTTGTCCTTGTATATGTTTTGCCAGCAGACAAGATGAAATATAGCAGCTTAACAAACTCTTGTCTGCCGCTTTTTACAATGTAAGCCTTCCTATTACACAAAGATTGGTTGTGGTTCATGTTCCAAATGGCTGTGATTTGTGTAAAGACTGGGCACTTGCTTTCTTTGTGTCTTATACATTGCATTTTTGATTGCCATTGATTCCATTTACAGTTTAGACTTCCTGGAGTATTATAATGGAGTCTGTGACCTGAAGGAGACGCTGCCCTTTCATTTATGATTGATTAGGAGGTAAGAATAGTATATTTGATTAAAAAGGGAGAGGGTGAAAATAATCGAAATGGGAAAAATGAATGTCAGTCTTTATTACTTACATAAATGTAAGGGAGATTGAGTAAAATAGTGACGCTTTATGTGGGACTGAAAAAATATGTTCATTTACACAGCAATCCAGGTAATACTTGGATCATGATAAAGGCTAGCATGTTGCATTCTCTGAAAGTTCATTGTACATTGATTTATAGATCTTGACAATGTGATCCATGGATGGATACTGGCTTTGAGGCGTGTTATTGAGTGATTAATTGCATGGCTTTAGATGGTCTAGAGTAGTTGGTGAAGTGAAATTCATCAAGGGAAGACTAATCAGCCTTGTACTGTGAGTTGAGAGAAGTGGGTTATTTCCATTGCTGTAATGTATAATATAAGACGTTGACTCGATACTGAGTTGTGTATTTGTTGAATGTTGTGTTGAAACTGTGTTATTATATAGCATATGGAGTTGACGAGAAACTGAAGTAACTGTGAAATTTGATTGCAAGCGCTTCATAGACCTTGTAGCTTATCAATGGACTCAATAGACAAATTACAGTTCAAGAAATAAGTTAAGAGGAGGTTCATTGTTTGAATTTAGATGGATGGGAAAATCACATTTTAAAACATCACAAAGTGGTGAAGTTTTACAGAGCTTGAGACAGGTCATGCAATAGTTTATCTGTCTCCTTAAGTCATATGGAACTTTTGAATATAGCAGAAATCACTTTAGGAATGAGTAAACAAATCTGATTGGTTGTCATACTTCCTGAAGGGTGGGAAGCTTAATGTATTTAATGTAAGCTAATCTAATGAAGCAGTAAGCTCTGCAATCATTAAATGGATTTCCAAGTACTATAAATTCTCAGTACTATAAGTGATTAAAGGTTTAGGTTTAAAGTTTTAAATAAGATGTATAATGTATCAGTAAGCAATGTAAAATAAATTCATGATCTGTATTAACACCAATGATTTAAATTTAAAAAAAGTAAAGTGCTTAGTAGATAAGCTGCAAAGCATAATTGGTGTAACTGATATGAGACTTGTATTAGACGTTCATACGTACCATAACATACTAATACTCAATCTTCTTATTATGTTTCATTCCTTAACTGAAGCTAGTGAGTACAGATGTTATTATCTATGGAACAGATGCAATACTACTTCAAATATTGTCATCAATTATAACTAAAATTGCTTAAAAGGGAAGAAAAGAGAGATAAAAGTAGAGAAAAGGAAAGAGAACAAAATCTTTATTATTAGTTAAATCCATATTTATTTACCTAGCTAAGAAGAATATTTATAAAAACAGACATACATTGTTCTCAAGTAAAGGATGGATTGAATTGCCTTAGAAACATTTGAAGCCTACTACTGTTTAAGCATTATTATGTTTTCTCAAGCCATTGTGTATACAGTCGGACCATATTCAAGACCTTCAGTTAATTATACTGAAAAC
Organism: Protopterus annectens; assembly: GCF_019279795.1. Classification (NCBI taxonomy): domain Eukaryota; kingdom Metazoa; phylum Chordata; order Ceratodontiformes; family Protopteridae; genus Protopterus; species Protopterus annectens. Next base: position 458,109,885 of record NC_056730.1, on the reverse strand, counting down.
ATTCTACTTTTGTGGGGGAATTGATAATAGTATTATTAGTTATAACTACACACTCCTCTCCACTATATATATATATATATATATATATATATATATATATATATATATATATATATATATATATATATCCCCTACCCCACCCTTTTTTATGTTGTATTAACCAATTGAATTAAATGAGAACTATCATGGTCCACTTCATTAATTTTAGAATATGAAAGGGAAGGAAGGTGAAAACAGAAAAGGAAAATTCTAAGATAAGGTTTCACATTGGCAATGTTACAGCCATGCAATGCTCATAAATAAAGATGTTGGATCACTACCAATATACTGTTATATGAAAACATATTCACATCCTTCCACTGGGAAATTAGATATGTTTATAGTCAAGTATAAAGAAAAGGGCAACCTTCATTACTTTATTGATCTGTTATATAAATTGGATTAGCGTGAAGCATATGTAGTCCTAATTAAGAGCACGTTTGATGACTCATCAGTCAGCCATATGCCCTTTTAGTTTCAACTATTAATTATTATAATTTTATGAAGGTAGATCTTTAATTGTTGAATATCTGACAGGCATCCTGCTGTTTTGCAGAGGTCATTCATGTTCTGATTACATTTATAAAAATTCCTATGGCATGCTCCTGTACTTAGAAGACTTACAGGCTGGACTTTATAATTGCTTTTATAGAAGGGTAAGTGAATGCAGTTCATGTTACTGTTAGTTCATACTGAATAACATAGCTCTAGAATTATTGTCCTAAAACAGCCATACTTTGCTTTGTGCATTATATCCTGTGTGTATTCACTAAAGTATACAGCTGTTATCACTGGACTTAGAGGCTGTATGCTACTGCTCTTGGTCTGTGGGTTTACAGAGCTGATACTGTATGCACTATAATCAATTTTAGTTATAATGTATGCAATATAATTAATTTTACTCTCCAGCTCTATTCCTTGCATGCTCTCCACTTCACATTCGTGTAACCTTTGCACTAATTCTGCCTTATTTACCTTTATTTTTGTTTGCACAGGTTTCTTTCCTGAGTGACCCCCCCAAACTGGGATTCACTGCATAAAGCATTTTCTACCTTCTCCACTGAAGCTGGCTATCTTAACTAAGTAAAACCTCTGGGAAGCAAGAACCTGACTCCCTCCAGCTTTTCAATTGTAATAGGTGAACTACAATTTAGTTTTTGTAAACTGTTGATGCTTAATGGTGTATGCATGACAACAGTGAAGGGATCTAGCCAATTGCTACTAGATTGGGCTATACTACTTTGAATTAGCCTTACACTCACACAGTGTTCCAGTCCCAAGCATTTACTTTTTAATTTGGTAAAGTAATTTCTCTCCCTCCTTATTGACTACATTGCTAGTTTACCCCTAGGATCCAATTAAAATTAGCCTGAAAATTGGTGTACAATTAAACAAGAATAAAACAAGTTAAAGTACAGCCAAACAACACTGCTTACATACAATCATACAAACCAAACCAAAAGCCCAAGGCAACTCTCAGAGTCAGTGTCAGCCCCACTCCGCTTGCCCTCGCTGTGCTCAGCTCACTTCGCTCCCTTCCCTGCCCCCAAATTCCATCCGCCCCCACTAGTACTAAATTTAAACCAGACTTTGCCACTCCCTTGCCACTCCCCTCCTGCTAAGTACCAATCAGCACCTCACACATCATTGAGAAACCCTGCCCCCTTAACCCATTTCCTTCTCTCTCATTCTTCCACACCCTGTTAGCACAGTCAGCCATCAAATTTGGCTCACCCCCTATCAAAATGCAAACACGCAAAAAAACACTAATTACCCAAATGCCTATACTGTTTCTATTTTACCATCTCACTGCCTATGAACAAACACTTGACCATGGTATTCACTACCCAAATGGTCAAACAGACACCCACGACTTCACACATAACACCAAACACTTTACCTTCCCCTGCACACTGAATATACCACCCTCTATAAAATACCACCCCTGTACAGCCACAAAACATAGATAAAGCTTATAAACAAACTCCTAAAGCTCAGAATATCCTGTCACTATAACCTTATAACACATGGAGACATTCATCCCAACCCTGGCCCACCCACACCCAATAATCTCCACTCCCCTACCACAACCCCCACAGTCAAGCTACCCATAAATACTTCCACTAGTTCCCTCCTAGCATTTCATCTAAATATTAGAAGTATTAACAATAAGATTGCCAACCTACACGCCCTCCTAGTAATCTACTCCCCAGACATGATGTGTCTTACGGAAACTTGGCTAAAACCCAGTACTACTGACAATGAGATACTACCTCCAGGATACAATATTCACTGGTTAGACCATGCTACAAGGAAAGGAGGTGGGATAGCAGTCCTTTACAAAAATACTCTAACCATTAATAGAGACACCATTCAACCTCCCCAATTCAATAATGTGGAACTCCTCATAACCAAGCTACAGATTAACCAAAACAAACACTTGAACATCATCTGTGCATACATTCCATCAGGCAACAATCTAAATACCCTAGAAGATCTTCTTTACTAGTTATCCACTACCTATCCCCAAGAAACCATATTTCTTGGTGATTTTAACACCGACTGGCACCCATGCTCCTCCAACCACCCCCCCCTCACTCATATAAACTTATCTGGGTTTAAACAGACCATAACCTCTCCCACTAGGATAAACAAGCCAACCAACAAGGAAAGTATTCTAGACTGGATCCTAGTTAATAACCAACCCCAACTGTACACAGTTGGTACTCTCCCTGATAGCCTCAGTGACCATTGTCTAACCTATATCATAAATCATAAGGCAGAAAACCCTCACCAGCCCAAATATAAAACATTTAGAAACAGGAAAGACTTTGATGCTGCTATATTCCAAAATGAATTAAAAGCAGTTGACTGGTCAAAACTAAAAAGTCTAACATTAGAGGAGGCCATATATCACTTTAACACTAAATTCCTAAGTATCTTGATTCCCATGCTCCAGCACATACAACAAAAACTGGATCAAATACAGCAGCATGGCTCACAAAAGATACCAAAACAAAAATCAAAACTAGAAACAGAGCCTGGGCCAGCTGGAGAACAACCAAAGCCCCACTTGACCATCTAAAATATCGTCAACTCAGGAATGATACAAAAAAATCTATTTTACTGGATAAAAAAAGCTTTGACCAAAATCTCCTACAAAAACACCACAACCACCCTCAAAAGTTCCGAGCAGGCTTAACTGAACTACTTTGTCCAGGTCACTCTACCACCCCAACCCTGGCTAACTACACCCATAGCTCCCCAGAGACAATAGCTAGTGCCTTTAATAACTTTTTCACTGAAACAATCCAATCCCTAGTAAATCAACTAAACCCCTCTAACTTAAACCACATGCCTAATCTACCTAATAATCACCCAGAATTTGGCTTCCAACCAATATCCACTAGTTTTATCAAAACACTTCTAAAAAATCTAAAACCTACCACCCTTGCTGCTGACCTCCTCCCTGCAGAGTACCTGCAAATAGCTGCAGATGCCATTGCATATCCCATACCTATCCTCATCAACAGAACCTTATCTGAAAATGCTATCCCCTCCCTCTGGAAAATATCCCATGTCATCCCATTCTATAAAGGTGGTAGCTCAATAGACATGTCCTACTATAGACCCATTGCCATTCTTTCCCCACTAGCCAAAATAATGGAGAAATGTGTACACAAGCAACTAATGCAATACCTTTCACAGAATAACTTACTATCCGACTCCCAGCATGGTTTCAGGCCATACCACAGCACCACCTCAGCCCTTCTTTCCTTTACTAATGCCATAAACCAAAACAGGAATGACAATAGGCTAACCTCTGCCCTCTTTCTTGACCTATCAAAAGCCTTTGACATAGTCAACCATGAACTTCTCATTCTTTCACTAAAATCTATTTCCCTCAACAAGCCTGCTATCCAGTGGTTCCAGTCCTAACTAACTGGTAGACAACAGGCAGTACTATGGCAGGGCAAACTCTCCAGCCAGTTACCTGTCACACTTGGTGTCCCTCAAGGGTCCATACTAGGTCCACTACTCTTCTCTATTTTTATCAACAACCTCCACACTGCTATTCCTAAAGCCACCTGCATCCAATACGCAGATGATTCCACTCTCATCTGCTCAGCCACCTCCCCATCCAACTTGCAAATTTTAACCCAAAATACATTTAACACTATCGAGAACTGGCTCACCAATCAACGGCTACTTCTGAACCCTAATAAAACTAAACTTCTACTCTTCTCTCCCACTAATAGATCCACCACACTTTCATTTTCTGTCACATCTAACAATGGTAGCACTATTTCCCCAGATAATCACACCAAACTGCTAGGGGTTATCATAGACAATAGTCTCAAATTTGACCTACAGGTCAACAAAACCATACAGACCATCAATAAGAAGCTTGGATCACTGAATAGAAACAAGACATTTTTAACCCCACTGGCTAGGACTGCAGTCGCCCAATCATACCTACTTTCTTATATGCCTCATCTGTACTCTCAAACCTCAACAAATCCAAACTAGGTAAGCTGTCCCATAGCTACAATCATATTGCCAGATTTGCCACAGCACCTATAGAACCCACCACTGCCAGAACCTTAAACAACTAGAGTGGCTAGAACTGCCCAGCTTAATTCAATTCAATCAACTCTTAATAGTGCACAAAATTTTGTACCACCTTGAGGATACCCCCTCACTTAAAAATATTATTAAGCCATATAGCAATCTAAGATCCCTACGGTCAGCTGATAAACTACTGGTCCAAACCCACAAAACTATTAACTCTGCTGGTGAATCCCTGTTTGCCACCTTCATCGGCAAAACCTGGAATTCATTGCCAAACTATATAACCCTACAATCCTCCAAAAGTGTCTTCAAAAAAAACCTCAAACAGTATCTCAAAGTGAATTGGCTATGCCCATGTACCAATCCTGATTAAGTTATAAACTAAAAACATATTCTGCAATTATCATAACTTGTAACTACATCACCAAGCTCTGCTTCCAATCTGATGTCTCTTACTTTTAATTGTCTGTCCATGACAATTGTGAGTCCCTACTAGGGAACACTACTAACCCATTGCATATAATCACTTTGTTTTTATAATTGTTTGCTAACTTCTGTGTAATCTATGTAAGTTTGTCTTTGTGGTGCTTTTCTCCCCAGGCCTCTGCTGAAAATGGACATGTATCCATTCGGACTATCCCGGTAAACAAATGTAAAATAAAATAAATAAAATAATTGAAAAGACAAGTATAAAGAACACATTTGTAGACTTGCAAGTTATGCTTACATCTTCTCCTTTGAACATTGAATTACTAGCACTTTTTTGTTTTGTTTGTTGTATTTGAGATAAATATATAGCTAGTTATATTCTTATTAGTATAACATTGATATACCTGATTATAGTTGTTACAACCTTTAGCATATAAGAAATTAAAAGCCTGATAGGATAAATAGAAAATCTTACAGATAATTTTATCTATAATTATTCTTTTCAATATTTATTGTTTTATGGAGCTCAAAAAGAATAGGACAGAAAGTTAGGATGGTTAGTCTAACAGATTTATTTTTGTCTGTTAGACTAGGAATGTTTTTCATTCCAAGTTTAGTATGGGTTAAATTTTTTATCAATCTAAATTCTGTTATCTTGTTATTATATAATTGCTTTCTTAGTTTTAAAAAGCCTGACTTAAGTCTTTTACTATCAGTCTTTATGGAAAAAACATTATTGATTAAGATAATTAGATATTTGCTAATTAAAATAAAGCCATTTCTACAGGAGGAGATTCATGTGCCTAAGAAATTAGAAAACAAATTATTTATTAAACAAAACCTGACATGGACCTAACATTGGTGTCTCTAAACACTAATGGCTTAAATAACCCGAATAAGTGATCCAATTTACTAAGGCATCTAAAACTAAACATAGCTCAAGTATTTTTTTTTTTTACAAGAAACTCACTTCAAAATCAATGATACATTCATACGGAATCTTAAGAAATATACAACATTAATCTATTCTTCTTATAAATCAAAGACCAGAGGAGTAACAATCTTATGGAAAAAAGAATTCATTAAATCCAGAAGTTATTTATAAATATGCAGACAAGGACGGACTTATAGTCATTGTTATACTAAAATTTAACAATAGAATGTGGACCTTAGTGAATTTACATTGGTTCCCTGGTATGAGGCTAGGGATAGCCAAGAAACATTTAGATATTGTTATAAATATCTCTAAGGGTAATATAATAATAGGAGGGAGGTGACTTTAACTTTATCACAGATGTTACAGAAACTACAAATAAGAAGTCCACATGACTATTATCTACTGCTAAATCTTTAAAAAAATGGACTGAGATGTTCAAATTAAGAGATGTTTGTAATGCTAAAGGATCTAATTCATTACTTTTCTCACATCAGGATTATAGATATGGCACCCAAAACAGAATAGACAAAATATAAGCCTCTCAAGATAACAATAGAATGTGGACCTTAGCGAATTTAAATTGGTTCCCTGGTATGGGGCTAGGGATAGCCAAGAAACATTTAGATCTTGCTATAAATGTCTCTTATGGTAATATAATAATAGGAGGGAGGTGACTTTAACTGTACCACAGATGTTACAGAAACTACAAATAAGAAATCCCCATGACTATCATCTACTGCTAAATCTTTAAAAAATGGACTGAGATGTTCAAATTAAGAGATGTTTATAATGCTAAAGGATCTAATTTATTACTTTTCCTCACATCAAGATTATAGATATGGCACTCAAACCAGAATAGACAAAATATATGCCTCTCAAGATTTATATTCAAAAATTCTAAATTTCTGAATGTTGTTATGCCCTTTCTCAGACCATAACTCACTGGTATTGAAAATTCATATGGAGTTTAAATCGTTAATCATTAACGCCAAGATTCCTTCATACATCACAGAAATCAAAGAATTTAAGCTCTGGCTAATTTCAGAACTTCAATTTTTTTTCTGGAGAATAATTATAAACCAGAGTGCAACTCACTTATGGTTTGGGATTCAATAAAAGCCTATATATATGGTAAAACTATTAGCTGGTAAAAAACAAAATTAAAAAATAGGAATCAGAATTACAGGAATTATAAAATCAACTCATCACTCAAATCCAATAAGAATTTAAACTCTACTGAGAACAGAAAGAAAATAGAAGATGTAAACAAAAAAATTAATGAAATATTATCCCATAAAGCTAACTTAAACTTGGAAAGATTAAAAATAAACTTTTATGCTACTTCTCTAAAAATCAGCATAATCTATCTATGAAAATTAAATTCCAATCCAAAGCCAACAATATTGTTAATATATTACATGAAGGAAAAGGGAAAAAAGTATCAGAGATAGGAGATATCTTGGATGCATTCAGAAATCATTATGCTAAACATCATAAAAGTGAAACAAATATAAATGAACATATGAAACTAGAAAATATAACCGCTAACATTCAGAAAATTTCTGAGAAATTAAAGTCAGAGCTGCAAAAACTAATCACACACAAAGGAATCATGGATAAGGCACCGGGGACAGATGGCTTATTGTAGTTCTTTGTTGAACAATGATTATGAAATTTTCATGTCAATTTTGGTTAATAGAATGAAAATCCCACGGTCCAAAATAATCAGCAATGACAAAATTGGTTTCATATATAACAAGACATACACAGGATAATATCAAAAGGATACTAATGCTAATTGATTATTTAAATAGAAAAAATCAAGACGCACTGATAATTGGTCTAGACATAGAGAAGGCCTTTGATTCTTTAAACTGGGAATATTTAGTTAAAATTGTACACATATTTGATTTTCCCCTCTCCTTTATCACACTTATAAAGAAGGTTTATGAAAATAATTTAGCATATGTTAAAATAGGACCTTTTACCTCTGAATAATTCAGATCACTAGAAGTACTAAGTAAGGATGTGCCATGTCACCCATTTTATTTGCATTAGCTATAGAGATATTGGCCATTTTAATATGCAACAATCAAAAGATAAATAGTATAGATATATGTGATCAATATACTTCCAAAATAATGTTTGTAAATGATGTGCTTATTACTTTGCCCAACTCTAAAGAAGTGTTAGATGAAGTAAACTTATTAACAGGAAACTTCTGAAAGATCTCAGGTCTTTACTTTAATAAGTCAAAATCAAAGTTTTTGATGTTAAATAAAAAAGGAGGTACAAGTAATTAGAAATCACATTATTGAAAACCAAGCTTCAACATTAAACTATATGGGGATTGTTTTCTGTGAGAATATGACAGAAATACTAAATACCAATTACTCCAAAGTTATAGATCTAATTACAACACTAGTGACTAAATGGAACAATATGTTCATAATATTTGAAGATAGACTAAAATTGATAAAAATGGTCTTACTACCTAAAGTAATGTATGTAGCTCAGGCTCTCTTATTATATCCTGAAAAAAAATCTTAAGGAAGTCATATCATTTTCTGTTAAGATTTTTATGGCATCCTAAAAAATAGAGTTGCATTTTCTCACCACATTAGACAATGGGAGCAAGGAGGGTTAAAATTTCCAGAAATTGAATATTACATAACAGCTTCTATACTTAAAACTGTAACAGACTGGGTAAATCCTAATTATTCCTCTAACTGGAAATGGTTACATTCAGTCATATTAATATATAAAAATACTTCATCAAAAAACTTCTAGCATCAGATAAAGAAAACAGAATATGGTACTATCTGAGTATAAACTTACAATATAACATAATAAAACCTACCAAATTAAATCTCATAAATCATGGTTTTGATGTCTTCAGGAAATGTATTAATATGAATATGGACATAAACCTTTGGTACGCATTTTTAATCTCGTTCAGTATTACAAGGAATCTTTCTGATAGGATGCACAAAGAGATTTTTACTTCTTGGGAACATAGGAAATTAATATGGTGGTTCCACTGCATAAATAATCAACAGGTTTTGGAAACAAAATATTTATTGTCAGACTATGATATGACATCTCATGACTGGTTATTATTGCCAAGTGTTTTAACATATTCTAAGGACCTATCTATGTAGAATAATAAAAAATTCACCATTTAAAAGTACTCCAAAATTTATAATTTGGCAGTTTGAAATTATTTACAACAATGCCAATATAGAGAAGCAGTTATTGTATTTATATAACTTATTGGCAATATATAACTAAAGGTATTTTATCTCCTTTATCGTCAAAAGATAAATCAAACATCGTACTTTCAGTTAAACTAACATCCTATTCACAGTATTGGATAACATTTAATTGGAAATAACTACATAGGTCCTTCTTAACTCCTGATAAAATTTCAAAAATCAACTTTTTGAGTAATGTGTTATGCTGGAGATGTCAATAATCAACTAATGCAGACTGATCCAATATTTTTTATGATTGTACCAATACTAAAACATACTGGAATGGGATTGTTACATTTTTATAAGCAATATAGACAGATTCATTTGTTTTGACCAAACCTTTAATTTTATTGAATGTAATTAAAAGTCCTAACTTAAAAGAAAAAGATCTGCACTTACTATGGACAATACTAGCAATAGCTAGGAAATGTATAAGAAGGAGATGGAATTCCAGCACAGCGCCCACCATGGAAGAATTTCTATGTCTACTGAAGGAATCTATAGTAATGGAGATCAAAATTAAAGAACTAAGAACATATCTTAAGCCATTAGCTAATAACCCATGGAGGAAAGTTTTGACATTGTTAGATACCTTACAATTGGAATTAGTCTCTTCCTGATAACTCATAAACAATGTACTCTGATTGTATATCCTATATATTGTATATATGTTTTATGTGCGTTTTATGTAATGTACTCTGATTATCATCTATATTTAGATGTATTGTCATCTTAATTTACTGCAGTCAGGCTTAATGTAAATATTGTATATAGTTAAGTAATTTATTAGTTAAAATGTAAACAAATTTTCATTATGTTTATGTTTAAAATAAAAACTATTTGAGTAAAAAAAAAATAAAGAAGAAGTAACAGATGAACAGTTATCTGCCTGCAGCTCATCATTAAATAACAAAGGTACTTTCAACAAAATAATGAGAAAGAGTGATACCTCAACGTGGTCTCATGAAAGGAATAAAGCATGGTTTGTTAGGATTAAGAACTCCAGTGATGAGCATCTCAGACAAAATATCTCTGTTTCCTAAAACAAGGCTCTACATTCAAGAAAGCTTGAAGAAAAGAGGCAGTCAAATATGCTCTCTGCTGTCAGACAAACAAAAGGTTCAAGTTATCATAGTGTAGAAAGTAAATATTTAGTGAATACTAACCAGGATTCAGTATTCATGCTGCACCAAAATAAAACACCTAGTTAAAACCAGACATTCATATTTTCACATATGATCTTAGCTCTACAAATGATCTTATATTTGACTAAATACAGAATGTACATACAAAAAAAATACAGAATAGCTGTTCTTTTTTTTTTTTTTTTTTTTTTTTTTTTGAGAGGATCACTGAGTGCTTAGCAGTATTTTAAACATAAGGTCAAACATAAGCCATTAACAGTTTGAACAGCAATCTATTTATTGACAAATAGGGAAGGAGAAGTCCTAAAAAAATCCGACCCACACAGACCCCTAATCTGTAGCAAAACAAAAATTCCTACCAGTCAAAGATACAAAATCCATGGGATTAAGGTAGGATATACTTTGTACATTGCCAGACAGCAAACAAATGAAGCAGAATGCACACAGACAACATTATGAAAGTGCTTTAAATACAGCCTGGCAACAGGTCTACTACAGATGCTCATGTGTTTATAGCTCCTGACACACCTGTCCGCTGCTACTTGTTCAAAAATGCAAGTGCTTTAACTTTCACTAGTCTGATCTCCTGTTCCTGCATAGTGCCTGTCATCGAAAATGGATAGCTACATCCAGCTACATATTAACAACAAAAAAAAAGAACAGATTATTTTTACAAACAGATTTTAAATAACGCTTTAACTATCAAATTGTTTAACAGAAGACAGCAAGTAATATGTACAGTAGTAACCCAGAAAGGCAATCTTTGAGTACTCAACCATGAAGACAACAATCCAGCATGAACTGCTAAATCTGATTGTTAAACCAAGGCTATGCAGGTATGTTGAGGCAGAGATGATTGTTTCAGATGAGTGAATACTGGGCAGATGATATGAACTCATTGGGATTTGATATCAATCTTTTTATAACTGAACTTCAGGTCATCTAGAAGCTATGTATATGACCTCTGATGCATTAAATTACTTAGGTGCAAGGTACTGCAGAACAACTTTGGATCAAAATCCGCTTAGAAAGTTTTTGCTTTCTGGCAGTCTATAGAAAGTTCTGAGGTTGTGTTTTTTATCCAAAGAAAAAAGGTGTGTGTGTGTGTGTGTGTGTGTGTGTGTGTGTGTGTGTGTGTGTGTGTGTGTGTGTGTGTGTGTGTGTGTGTGTGTATACCTCCAGCTGCTTCTTGTTATTATAGTACCATCATCATCATCACTATTGTTGCTGTTGTTGTTTTACATGTTGGAATAAAGTGTATTATTTAATTAGATGAACCTGCAGGAATTCCTTTATTCACTTTTCTCTCTCTCACTCTCTTTCTCTCTCTCTCTCTCTATATATATATATATATATATATATATATATATATATATATATATATATATACTTGTATAAATATACTTACTTATTTATTCCATTTGTTAACCTGGATGGTCTTACTGGATGAATATAGCCTATTATTCCATTTGTTAACCAAGATGGTCTTACTGGATGAATATACCCTCTTTCCAGGAAACCCCAGAGAAAAGCTCCAGTTGAAAAATTCAAAAATTGCCATTGTTGAATAGTTAAATAGAGACATACTTGCAATATATAAGGTACTAGTTAACAGCCTAATATGACCTGTCATTAACAGCTATGCACATGACAGTATAGAAACAATGACAAAGGACTAGTTTTACAGTATAACCTGTGCTTAGAATTACTACAATGGAGATGTTGAATAATTTATTTATTCATTGATTTCTGTTTATTACTTGGGGTAGAACATGAGTCACAATGAACCATTTTTGGGTTCAACCTGGGCACAAAAAGAAATAAAAGTAAAAAACTTTGAAATTACAATACAGCCAATTTGGAATCAAACAAGAAAAATAGTAATAAATGAACTGTAGCAACTATACATATTCCTATAAAAGAATTTCCTTCACTAAAATTTAAAATGTTCTGTAATACTGCTGCTACTAATGCTAATAATAATAACAATGGCAATATATGGTGTACCGTGACATGGCCAAGGAGTTTGATATCATCTCTCATGATAGCATAGTTCATATGTTCACAGGTGTGTAGTAGGCTAATGGCCCTGGACCCTTTACAAGCCTAGCCCCCAAAAATTGCCCAGGCACTGTGTCCTTCCATTTCTTGGCTGTACATCTTCATCTGCTCTTGTTTTTTTTTCATGTCTATTTGAAATCTTAAACCAAACCGGCTTTTGCTTTCATGAACATGTGGCTGAACCACTGTAACCTGTTCTATTTGACCTTCAATTCCAATAGGAAAACCTTGGCTTCTGTTCTAATGTCCTCATTTCCTCATCTGCTTTATAGTGTGCATCCTACTACCCATCTCAGGCACTTCATCTCCACCACCTCAAGCTCATTCTTCACTGCCCAGGTTTCCTTCCTCTATAGAGGCACTAATCACACCTCTGTTTCATACATTGTATGATTCAGCTTCTTTGGCAATTTTCTGTCACACCCTAATCCCCGCATGTTGTGCCACTTGGCTGCAGCACCTCTGATTCTAGTTTTGACCTCCTCAGCCTTCCTTTTTCCTCAATTATACCTTCCAGATACTTGAAACAGTTCACATGTTCCAGTATTTCCCTTCAACTTCTGATTTTCTACATTTAATGTCATGGCAGCTGTGTTGTCTGAACTTAGTTTCATCCCATGCTGTGCCTTCAGTTTTGCATTCCAGTTCTCTGTTATTTCCTGAAGTTCCTAAGCAGAGTCTGCCTGTTGTACCACAGCATCTATTGATTGACATTTGCATGAGGTTAATTACAGAGCATGAACAGTTCCAGTTGTCACACAAATGTTATTTTAGTTTTTTTAGGAATGTTTTGTGGCTGGTTTCAAAGCTAAATTTTAGTGGTATGGTGTTATATATTGTTGCTGCATAAACTGAGAAAAAAGAATATGAAGTGATTGTGAAATTTTTCAGTCTGCAGATTTTGAAACAGGGTCATAGTTAATTTTAATTATGTAATTAATCCACAGGTCTTTTTAGGTTTATGCAGTATTGTGTGTGTCTGTGTGTGTATGCACGTGCACATACATGTAAGCATGTGTGTTTGTGTGTTTGAATGTGTGTGTGAACATATGTGTGGATGTGCACATGCATGTGAGCATGTGTGTATGTGTTGATTCATCGACTGCAACAATGATCACAAATGAAGTGATTGAACACAACTGATTGAACATTCAAACACTCACACACTACTACTACACATATCCAACACACAGCACACTAAATTGAACACACACACACACACACACACACACACACACACACACACACACACACACACACACACGCACACACACACACACCAGCAAAACAGAACTGCATTCCCGAAACTGGTGCCTATCCAATTCAAAGTTGAGAAAAAAATCTTCTCAAAGATGAAGACCAAAAAAGCTGAATTGCTTTTGCAACTGTAGCAAGCAGCTTGATACAACTGCAAAAAGTAGCTGTAACCATGTGCAGTATCAGTGCATATCCTTGTGGCTTCATAAATCAGTGCCAGCAGTGCATAGAAGACATAACTGCTAATCACACTTCCTAACAGCTTATACGCAGGGCAGCATCCCCCTTTGCCACACTCTAATTGCTGTTCTGACACATACCAACAAGCAGATTAACTTCAAAATCAGTGTTTTTACAAGGAAGCGAGCCCCTTGCATCTTCCACACTCCATACTACAACACATCAAGCAGAGCACTTCACTGGCCCTCTTTAAGAGAAATCATGATGAGTCGTTGGGCAATAGGAAGTTCACCCCAGGGATGACTTCAGTGGCCTTGCTTAACAGGGGCACTGGGAACTAACTTTGGGTGGCAGGATGCTATTAAATCTTCTTGCGCTAGGCTTATATAGGCTCCAGGGGTGTTAGCCTAGTACACACCTATGAACCTAATTATATACACTAACTCTTGAGATTGCACAACAATCACAGTCACACATTATACATTTAAACTAATGCAATCATAGAAAACTGCCATACATTACATATGCAACTTAACATAGTCACAGACAGCAGCCACACATTATACACTCAACCTAACACAATCACAGACAGTCACAAATTATACACTCAGCCTAACACAATCACAGTCACAAACTATGCACTCAACCTAACTTGATAGCAGACAGCAGCCACACATTTTACACTCAATCTAACACAATCACAGATAGCATCCACACATCATACACTCGACCTAACATAATCACAGATAGTAACCACACATCATACACTTAACCTAACACAATCACAGATAGTAACCACACATTATACACTTAGCCTAATACAATTACATTGAGCTACCACATATTGCTCAGTCAATCCACATTTAAACACTCCTGACCCTGTTAAATGGAGCCACACATTACTGGAATAGGTTCTCATTAACATCCCTAAACATGTTTTGAATCACGCAGTTCACCCTCCAATATTCAATGACCACTGCACCATCTGCCTTACCTTCTTTGCTAAAAAAATCTGAATTACCAGCCAAACAGTATCATGGTGCTGTTTTATGAATAGTGAACAGTTCCCATTACTGATTGGGTTGGCAATTACCAACTGGTCTCCAGCCACTACAAAGAAAATAACAACAGCAAAGCCATATATAAAGTGTCTGCTTTACATTCTTTAGCCACTATAAGAAAAATATTATCCCCAAGTGAGAAGAAGAGTTAAGGAAAAACTGCCCTATGTCTTACTCCTGAACTGGGGAAAGCATGGAAAAGCTCAAACCTATACAAAAAATTCTGACTGGCTAGAGCACTGTATCATCATGAAACTAATGGATTGCACTGAGTGGAAATGCCAGAAACATTTGGAAGACTGAGATAAAATAATGTATGATTGTCTGCTTGTATATAAAGGCCAGCATGTTACTGAGATCATCTTATCTGATCAAGCATTTGCAAAGTTCTTCTCTCATCAGGGAAGAAGTCATTAATGCACAGAGACAAGGCTAGTAGCTGTTGATTATCGTCTTCCTGTAGTCCATGATTTGATTCACTTGAGCCTCCATTTGCCTATTGTGTGACTTTGAACAGACCACTTGACCAGGCAGTGCTCCTTGGGTGACATTGAAAAGAAACACCTGTGCCCAATGGGCTTATCTGGTTAACAAATAAAGAACAAAGACAGCCTTGTTTATTTATTCTAGGATTATCTACAAACTTCTTATTTAATAATTTATTCAAATTGAAGTGAGCAAATGGTTAAGAGACGCCCGTTTTATGAAACAGTAGGTGATGATGCTTACATTTTTTAAATTCATCATGCAATGTGGCACATTCATAACAACCACACTACCTCTCCCAAAAGCAAAACACTGAAAGAACACTGAGCTTGGCAGACTAATCTTATTCCATTACAGTACAAAAGCTTACAAGAGGCAGTATCTTCTCAGGACCTGTCGTGTGAACTTCAAAATGGAGTTTAAAAAGGTGACAGCATGATCTGTACAATCATTTCCCTTACTAGCAGGAACTGTAAGCATATGGACGTTCTTTATAAACCTGACAGAAATATTTGATTCTACCACATCCAAGGCAGTTACAGGGTAATGTGAACTGCTGCACAATGGCTGAAGAATATGTAAGAAGGGACATACTCTATCTTCCAGTTCCCATGTTTACAATAAGCCCAGGCTCCCTGCTGGGGAATATGTTATTCCCTTTGTTCATTAATTTCATTTCTTTCTACATCACAGAAACAAAAACGTAGTCCTTTATGTAGATTATCCTAAAATTTGCTTTTCTTCCCTCATAAACAATACTCTCAAACAGGACTGGTTTGCACAGGTTGGCCATAGTATTTAACACAGCTCACATCATTCTTTTTTTGGTATTCCAAATGGACCATTGCATGCCTTCAAAAATGTGACAACTGAAACCATCCAAGAATTCAAATGAGACAGAAAAAAATATCCAAATATTCAAACACAAGAACAAACCAGTACTGTTATTCATCACCATATGTTCTGTTTATGAACTGCATCATCTAATACCTCAGGATGCAATCTTGTTAAGGACAAACTGTGTTAAAAGTCCACTGTTTAAATGGCAAAGACAGTTACTCTGTGTCTGCATGGGTTTCCTGTGGTGTGTGTATTTCTACCTACCAAACAAAAGCATGCAGAAGTGAACTGGTATTCCCTAGAGTACTACTGAGTATTAATGAGTGTACGTGTGTGCCACGCACTCGCGCGCGCGTGTGTGTGTGTGTGTGTGTGTGTGTGTGTGTGTGTGTGTGTGTGTGTGTGTGTGTGTGTGTGTGTGTGTGTGTGATAAACAGGTACCTTATACAGAACAGGTTTACTGCCTTGTAACCACTGGCAACTGGGATATGCTTTGTTTTCCCTTTAACCCTGTAAGTTAGCAAATCATTTTGTTAGTTAGTTAGTTAGTTAGTTAGTTAGTTAGTTAGTTAGTTAGTTAGTTAGTTAGTTAGTTAGTTAGTTATTGACATTTGTTTACTGAGAAATTCTGACCTGGCAAGAATCCATTTTTAGTGGAGACCAGTGGAGAAAAGCTCCACAGAATATAAATGACAACAGTAGATCAGTATCACTCATAATAAACTATACACGGTAAGAGAAGCATATAAACAAAGAAACCTACAGAAAATATGCAAGATAAATGTATTTGAGATAAATATGAAAGGAAATAAAAAAAAATACAAGACTAATAAAAAATGAGAATGAAAAGAAAAGAAAAAAATAGTGTAGTTGCTTGAAGCAGCGTGATTACGATCCAAAATAGGAAAAAAACTTGCTGCATGCTAATGTAGCATTAGACTCAACCATAACAGTGCTTTCAAAGGTGTGCAAAGTGCTGTTACAATTGGGTATAAGGAAAGGGATATTCATTTGGTCCCCGAATATCTTTCCTACTATGTCCATTGAAGTTTATAGATGGTTGTCTGTAAGTTATTTATTTAAATTAGGGCAGTATTTAAAAACTGTCCTTGACTTTTTCCTTACTTGGTGTCTATGCAAGAGCAGTCACTAAGTGATTTACAGACTTTCAAAGCTGGTTAAACACATTGCATTTTTTGTTTTGCAACTAATAGTACATATAGTAGACAATACTCCATGTACTACAAAGACTTATGATTGGGTCTCAACAATGATAACATGTTAGTATATGTTCCCAACATGGACGACAACATTCACCTGTTGAACTTCACTCCTGAGGGTATTTCTAACATAATATTTACCACAATCACATGATACTTTTTCAATAATCTTCTTCATTACATATACTGAAGAAGATGAAATGTATATTTAACCACTAATACTCCAACTTTTGAGAAATCTTATATATGGACTAATATAGCATTTGTAGCACTTTAATAATGGAGAAAGTGGAATGCTAACTTAATATTAATATGTTAAAATTCTTAACAGAATATTAACTAAACAATGTCCATAATAATATTAACTTTAATGTAACTTCATCTCAGCATATTAGTTCTATTATGTCCAAAAACAAACCCACAAAGCATTACAAGAGTGCAACATATATATATATATATATATATATATATATATATATATATATATATATATATATATATATATATATATATATATCCACGTTGGACTATTTATATTATGTCCTTAGTAATACAATGTCAGTGGTCTATGTCAGAAGATCGAAAGTTCAAAAGACTGAAAATCAAAATATCTAAAACTCAAAATATCGAAAATATTTTTAATTCAGGGCAACACCAAGATTGCACAACACTGGAGAAAGGACCAATTCCATTTCTGATATTTTGAGCTTTAGATATTTTGATTTTCAGTCTTTTGAGATTTTGACCTTCTGAAGGGGAACAAATGTCATATCTCTATTTGAAAAATATGTCCTAAGCTGAGGATCATTTATCAAAATATGTCAGTTTTCTCTGAAAATCTGCACTGTTCTTAGTGGAACAGTATTGCAGTCTATCACAAACAGCAATTCTTCTTTATAGAATCTACATGCCCATGTCTAGTTAGAAATCTATTGATTGCTTTTTGTTATAAAACGTCTATGATCTTTTTGTTAAGTATTTCATAACTTGTTAACAATATGGAATTTGAAGACTTTCTTACAGTAATCTTCTCACGTTATTCTTTGAGGCACAAAAAATACCTTTCCAGTTAAAAAAACAAGACAGTTCATTGTGTTTGGGTATTTTACATGACCCCTGTCACTTGCTCTCTCTCTTTATCTCTGACATTCTGTCTGTCTTCCTCTCTCTTTATCTGTTTCTCACTCCCTCTCTCTCTCTGTCTCTTTCTCACTTGACTTGCATACAGAGTCCTTTGCAAGATATATTCTATTCTCAACATATGGCTTAAAAAACATTGTTTGCTCATAATTGTGCCTCTAGGAAACCCACTGAGTTAGTCATATAAGACAGGAAGAAGTCAAAAGGTTTCGGCATGCTCAGGCTGTTCTTCCTTAGTTTCGTATGACTAGTCCATGTGTCTCACAAAGTTTTATTTACTTAGTTTTGCTTCTTACATATATTGTGACCTAGCATAAAATAGATGGGAGAAAATGGTTTTAAGTAGCCTCCACTTCCTTATTTATTCTTTTGTTCATCACAAATAATGTTAGGTTGATGCTCCAGGTTTGAGAATGTGTGTGTGTGTGTGTGTGTGTGTGTGTGTGTGTGTGTGTGTGTGTGCATGTGCGTGCGTGCGCATGCACGTGTGTGTGTGTGTGTGTGTGTGTGTGTGTGTGTGTGTGTGTGTGTGTGTGTACGCACGCGCATGTGCCCATACATACATAAGTGCGAGTCTGTTTCTGTCCATGAGAGATGCAATGTTGTATACCATGCTGATAGCAATTATTGTAAAATTGTGAGATCTCCAAGTGCAGATCTGAAAGAGACATGCAGCAAATCCACTTCCAGTACCACCTCTTCACACTAAACTCTATATATTCTCCCTTACATTTTTATTTGCTGGATAAATGCACTATACATTTTATTTAAAGGCAGCTACAAGTTTAATACAAATAGCAATGGCATATGAGGAATGGTATGCAAAGTTCAGGGTACCTTATTTAAAGCAATAGAAAGAATGGCATGCCAGCTGATCTGATATAGAAAATGGTCTGTGTTAAAAATGCTTAACACAAATAAATATGATAGTGGTTGGTGTTTAGGAGGACTTAGAGAGAACAGGCACCTCAAAGGGCTGTGTCATTAATTCGCAATAATTGGCATGCTAACAAAACTTGAGGAAAGGTCAGCAAAAAAGGCATTGTGGATTTAAGTAGCTTATTTAACAAATATGCAGTAAAGTGCTGGTATCGGTAATATGCTCATGCAAGTTTCTGGCACTGTAGTGAGGCTGTTTCCTTGATATATAATTATTTCTTCTTCTTCTTCTTCTTTTTTAAACTTCATCTTTCATGTGTAACATTTCAAAAATCACTGCCCCTCCACAACATTCATAAAAAAAAATTATTTTACTTTGATACAAATTTGGAACTGATTCAAGTCTTAGTTACAGTCAATAAAATTAATTATCATATTATACCAGTTATAGATGCCCATCTATGACTCCTTCACAACACAGTACCTTAACCAGATAAATAAGCTAAGAGTTGAATGGAATACCTTTCTTATGGATGACTCATGCATAACTTTATAAACATTTACTTTGTAAATGCCAATGCACTTGAACAAATTGTCGCCCTATCCATCAGAGGTGTTAATCTTCTAGATCTTGTCCTGATAAACATTTCTCCCAGTTGCACCAACCATTTGTTACCTCCTCCCTCTTCAAATTTGGCAATCTCTCTGTGATCTTCTCTATGAAACCTTAACCTTCTTGTGGTGACAGGTGCAAGTATAGGACTACCATACACATGGTCTTGGGTTTGAATGCAGCATATTCCATATACTTTGTGATGGGAGGTTGGAATAATGGTTAAGATGTTTACCTTACAGACACAAGGTGCATTGTTTCTAGTAGACACAAGGTGCATGGTTTGAATCTTACATGGGGTAATTGACTAAGCTTAAAATGGCCTGCAAAAGCAGTTGGTCTAGTACTAATCTATGAACCTATGAAAACCTGCTTTGTGGCCCATAAAGACTCCTTTACATTCAGGGTTTACACCAAATGCAATTATTTACTATTTACTGATCTTAATGCTAATCACAAATAATATAGCTCTTCAGTAAACCCTGTAACTGCAGCTGTTGCCTTCTGCACTGATGTTTTCTCCCTCTTGAATAGATGCATTGAGGCATCTTTACTAATCCAGTGTAAGTGTAATGGCAAGTTTAGCACTAAACCTGTATGGTGGAACTACCACGTCAACAAACTATATACTTGAAAAAAAGCTTGTGGCCATCAGTAAAAGATGTCCACTTCATCATTATAAAAGGAGTTTAAAACAGGTGGGTAAGTATCTCAAAGTTAGCATTAGGAAATGGGAAACCAGATATGAATTTAGAATGGCAAATAATTCAAAAGATAATTATAAGATTTTCTACAGTTATATTAGGAAGCTAAGAAGTAATTGGCATTTCTATACTGAACTTATATCCAGCTGTATCTCCTTCTCTGACCCTAAGAACACTGCTAGTATTCCTGTGGACAGTTTTTTTTCCAGCTTTATTCCACCAGCTTTCTTCTCTGACTCTTCTATTCCCCCTTGCACCTAACCTCCAGATATGAATTTGGACCAAGTCTTTTTGACACTTTCCAAAATTAAAAACACTATTTCCTGACAATATCCCTGGATGTCTGTTCTGAAGAGCAAAATCTCATCTAGAAAACTCCCTCCATCAACTCTTCAACCTCAGTCTCTCCAATGGTTATGTCCTTGAGGTGTGGGAATGACCATTGTGCTATCCTTGTATAAAGTTACTCCCTCTAGTTGACCCTGGGAATTACAGACCTATTACTCTCACTAGTATTATCTGTAAGGCTATAGGATTATAGCTGAACAAATAAACAATGTTATAGGTGACATTAAGAGCAGCGGTGCAGTGGTTGGCATTGTCACCTCACATCAAGAGGTTTGCTGGTTCAGTGCTCTGCTGGGGTGCCTTCTTTGTGGAGTCTGCATGTCCTACCTGCATTTGGATGGGTTTCCTCCCACATTCCAAAGATATGACCATGGAGCATTTTTCTCCACAGTCAGACTTTCCTGGTAAGCAAATTATTAAATAATTAAAAATAAATAAATTGATATCTCTGGATCCATACATTTGTCTTTGTAAGAGGCATATTGGGCCTGCTCAGCCTGGCTGAGTTCTTTGAAAGGGTTACAAAGGCTATGGATAAGGGGCATGCAGTTCACACTTCTTATATGGACCTTGCCAAGGCCTTTAACACTATCTCAAATGGTGGGATTATCGACAGATTCTCCCAGCTCAACTTTAACCCATACATAGTTTACTGGATTGTTAAATGGCTGTCTGAGTATTAAAGTAGGGGGTATTTGCTGTAAACAGAAAATGTCACCAGTGGTGTCCCACATTGCATTATCTTGAGTCTCCGCAATTGGTATATATTTCTCTGACATAAAAGACAATATGAAGGGACTATTGCTACCCAGCTTTGCTGATGATTGCAAACTGAGGGTGGTTATAAAATCACCTTCTGATACTCAAATTGTCCAGCAAGAGCTGGACCAAACAAATGTTTGGTTTAGTAACCATGTGCTTATCCTCAGCACCAAAAAATGTACCAGTTTCCCTTGGTAAATCTAGCACAACTACTGCTTGCCTTATAGATAACATTCCACTTAAGTCTGAAACAGCCATCAGAAACTTTGGTACATATGTAACTTTTAGACTCTTCTTTGGCCACACTGCCTCTGTGGTGATTAGTAACTTTTTTTACCTCTCACAGCTTATCCTTCATGATATCTCATCAAGGCCTAAAGAACTTACAGTCCCACTTTATTCATCCCTTATTAGGGAATATAATGAAACATTCAGCATGTACCTAGCTGAGCACATAAACCATCTTGAGACCACAGTGTTTCTTCACCAAGACTAAAAACCCTGCCCCTCTAATCAGCGTCATACAGACTCCTGAGGGGTGGTCTCTGCTTAGCTTTCTATGCTATGAATGACCCAACACTCTTTGAACTCATTCATCTAAACAGAACCAGTGGTAAAGCAAACACTCAGTTTATAGAGGAAACCCTACACTATCACATCAACATTACCAAATGGCATGACAGATATATAACCTGATGTATATCCCATTTCTAGAGTAAGCTGCCCTTACCTTTCATCCAGAGTACTTCCCTAGTGACCATTGAAACCAGTCTGGATGTCTGGATGGATGATCATAAATTTTCACTGGGGATATATAAAGTGTAATCTATACCATTTGGAATGTAATGTGTGATATTATTATGGATGAGCTACATGGTGCATTGTTGAACAGTATTCCTTAATTTCCTGACATAAATGAAAAAAAAAAGATTTGTAGCTTCTTTTTGTATTGGTAGTGGCTTTAAATTGCACTCTGCTTTAGATTTTTTAATAATGCTCTTTAGTTTCTTGCTGGCATGCTGCAGTGTGGTATTGAGGTAGGGTGATATGAATCTCTTAACATTTTCATTATTTTTCTTCTTTTTTATACAGTTTGTTGATATGGGAGTTACACCAGAGAAGTTTATTCCTGAATTTATCATTATATTTAGGTAGACAGATACAGACATTTCTATGCAGCTGTTTAGATACTAGTACAGCAAGAGTTGAATGTGGCTCCCCTCTCAGCTAGGTCCATTTTTTGGGGATTGTTGGAAATTTTGTATATGACTTCTATAAGTAGAAGTGGATTTGGCCTGTAAAGATGGTTTAATTTGGTGCTGGTGAGGTGGCACCATTAAGACTGACAGAGAAGGTAACTGATTTCTGGTCATATTTAACTACAGATGAGGAGATTTGTTTTGGGGTACAGGTGGGCACTAAGGTTGGTAAGGACAAGGTCAAGGATATTACAGTCTGTTGGTTCATAGGTTCATAGGTTCAGGTACTAGGCTATTGGCCCTAGGGCCTATGAAAACCTAGCCATAACAATTCCCTGGATATTTCTTCCCACAATATTTACTTCCCTGGATCCCTGTCTAGCAAGGTGATTAACATGATCCCCAGGGTGAATTTCCTATCTCCCATCCAATCGTCAAGGTTCCTTTTGAAGAGCGCCAAGAAGGCGCTCTGCTTGACATGTATGGACAGTCTATTCCAGAGTATGGGGAGTCTCTGGGTCAGGAAACTATCCCTCCAGCATGTTTTGTTCATTGTGATGACAAGGTTTAGATCCCTGGAGCATGTGGCTCTGAGGGATTGGGATTTCTTTAAGTGGAGCATGTCCAACAGCTCAGGATTTGACATGGCCTTGTATGTTAAGCAGAGATCGCCTCTGAGTAGACGATATGCCACAGAGTATACCTGGAGTTTTTTTAGATGGTCAGTATAGTGCATCTGCTTTAGGCCTGTGATTCTTTTAGTGAGGTATTTCTGCAGCCTTTCCAGCTGTTGCAGATGTCTTGTGAGGTACATACCAAATGGGGTGTTGTACTCTATAATGGGTCTAATGAGGGATGAGTACAGTGGGACAATGACCTCCTTTTTTTTGGATGAAAAGCCCTTAGTGATGAGGTGTGCCACATAGAAGGATTTTCTGACTGTTATGATGATGTGGTTATCGAAGGTGAGACCACTGTCCACCTGTGTCACTAAGTCTCTCATCATACTTTCAGTGTTTAGTGTACTGCCACCTATGTGGTAATTCATGGGTACATGTTTTTTCCCAAAGGGGATAACTATACATTTCTTGGCATTAAGCTTGAGCCCATGGCTCTGGCACCAAGCATCTGTTTCTGTAAGGCCCTTTTGTAAAATATCCACATAATTTGGAGATTCAATAATGGCTCCCAGTTTGCAGTCATCTGCAAACTTTGTTAGCCAGAGTCCCGTAGTGTTGGCCTGTACTTCAGAGAAGTAGATGCCAAACAAGAGTGGTCCCAGGACTGAACCCTGAGGTACTCAACTTGTCACTTGTCTGGAGCTGGTTTTGGAGTCAGCTACTTTTACAGTCTGGGTTCTGTCAGTAAGCCAGTTGGCAACCCATTGAGTGACATAGGGATTTATGCCCAGCTTAGTAAGTTTATCTATGATTCCAGAGTGGGGGATGGTGTTGAAGGCCTTGCTGAGGTCCAGATAGGCTATGTGGACTGCCTTACCCTCAACCACAACTCTGGAGACTGATTCAAAGAAGTCAGTCAGGTTCAGGAGACAAGATTGGCCCTTCACGAACCTAAACTGGGTGGGGTCCAGTGTTTCAATTTTTCCAATGTCTTTGTTTATAAGTTCCATGATAATGCATTCTATGCCTTTGCAGATCAAGCTCATCAGACTGATGGGATGGTAGTTCCCGGGGTCCAAGGTGGATCCCCTCTTGTGGAGTGGGATAACTGTAGCTGTGCGCCACTCAGTGGGCACGAAACCTGAGGTGAGGCTATGATTAAACATGACACTTAGGTGAGGTGCCACTTCATTTTGTAGTTCATGTAGTACACACCCAGAATGTCATCTGGTCCCATGTATGCTGTATTCTTAACTTTGGAGAGTGCGGTTTCTACCTGTGTGGCTGTGATTACTGGAATTTGGCAATCTTTTGGTATTGAGATGGGCCCTTCAGGGGGTGAGAGAGGGGTGAAGTTTGCACTAAAATGATCTGCCAGGATATTGGCAATATCCTTGGGATCAGTATATTTAATGCCATTCTGTTGTAGCTCAGAGCATATCTGAGCATTGCCATTTAGATTCTTGACATAACTATAGAATACCTTGTAGTTGTCTTTGGAATTTTTGGCAATTTTATTTTCATAACAAGCTTTGGAGGATTTTATGAGGGATCTCAGCTTCTTACTGAGGCTGGTAAGGGAGTTTTTTGCATCCTGGGTATTTTTTCTTTTCTGCAAAAGTTTCTTTCTTCTGTTGTATAGTTTGTTTATGGCAGGGGACCACCAGATTGGCTTCCTTTTTTTGGAGGAGAGCATCTTGGTTCTATTTGGGGTGGCACGATTCATGCACAAGTGGATGTGCTCATACAGTGCCTTAGTGTAGGATTCAGCAGTTGAACTTTCAGCTCCCATCTGCATGGGTGTCATGACGTTTGTCACTTCTGACTTGAGTAGCATGAAGTTGGCTTTGGAGAAGTTTTTTTATGGAGGTTTCCTTACTGGGGGGTGGGGGTGGGATGTGGATGTCAAGGGTGATTTGCTTATGGTCAGACCTAACCAATGAGGGGGTGACCACTGGTGTGGAGCATCTATCTCTCATGTTGGTAATGACCAGGTCTAGAATACTGGAGCCCCTGGTGGGACAATGGATTAGTTGATCCAGGGCATTGGAATTTATAAATTCCAAGAACCACTGGGAAAAGGTGTTGGTACCCGAGTAGTTTTCCCAGTTAATGGCAGGGTAGTTGAAATCACCTAGTATTAGGGGTTTGGTTGTATCTTAATATTGTCCGGTATGTTTAGAAAGGTGTAGTGAGAATCTTGGGGCATGGTGGGGGATCTGTAGCAAGCTACAGTTTGGATTGCAGTCTTACCTAGTTTTAGTTGCACCTGGAGAATTTCAGATGCATTGTGTTGGGCAACTAGCCTGGAGGTGTGAATATCCTTGGTGAATATGGACACTCCTCCACCTTTAGTGTTTCGGTCTTGGTTTGGCGGCTGAAATGTGTGGTAAGAGTTGTAGCCTGGTATTGCAGGGGTGCTCTCTGGAGCTTTGAACCAGGTCTCAGTTACTGCACAGATATCGATGTTCTCCATTTTTAGGAGTGCTTCAAGAGAGTGCATTTTGAGGTTTAGACTTCTAGCATTAAGTAGCATTACCTTCAGATTTTGCATGCTTGTATCTGTTATGGTGGTGGTTTTGTCCTTTGAACCTTGCCTAAAAAAGGCACTATAGGGATTGTGAGATCTTTACCAGTAACCTGAATCCCAGGGGTGATAGGTGCAGACCATCTCTGGCAAAGCATCATGGTTTGTCGATCATGTCGTCCCAGGCAGACAGATACTGGATCCCCTTTGAATGACACCAGAAGCTTAGCCAATTGTTGAAGTTAATCATTTTGTCCTTATACTGTGGTATAATTCTGGGTGAAAGCAGGATGCTACTCAGGGCTAGGGTCTTACCTGCCTGGGCCACATGATCCAAGAGCTCTTCCATGTCTCTTTTCATGTAGTCCAGGGAGGCACATCTCAAGTCATTCACTCCAACATGGACAATAACAGAGTCGTATTTGTACATTTTGTGGAGTGACTTGAGTGCGTGCATTATGTGGTGGATCCTGGCACCCGACAGGCAGCTGACTGTAATTTTCTCCTTGTTCAGCCTGGTGAGCGGGACATCTGTGTGCCTGACTATAGAGTCACCTATGACTAAAGTATTGGGTACGTTGTCTTGCCTTAGGGGCTGTTGTTGGGTGGCACACTGGTGTTGTGAGCTATGTGTCACTTTGGTTGTGACTGGTGTTTGTTTGCGTTTCACCTTCGAAGGCCCTTGTTGCTTGGGCAGGTTAATGTTAAGGGCCTCCGCATATGTGGGTTTAGTGTTGCTATGTGTGGGTGTTGATGGTGTGGGTTTTGAAGGGCTATGTGTTGCTTGAGGTGTAGTGCAGGTGTCAACCTTCTCCTCTTGACTGTCTAACACAATCTTGGCTGGAGGGAGTTTTGCTTCCAGTTTGCCTATGTAAGTGCATCTCTCCCAGGTTGTAGTGTTGGGTGGTAGGAGGAGAGGGTTGTCTGTGTACATAAGGCAGTTGCTGCATTGCCCCAGTAGGCCCAGATTCACCAGGTGAACAGGAGAAATCACTGGAAGCTGACCCTTGGACATGCCTGTTTAGGTGCTTTTTTTAAAGTACAAGAGCTGTTTTCCCTTACCTTTGCAAGGTACTTTGCAATTATAGGCTGTTTAGTGCCTACGATTAATTTCTCCTTATTAACAAGGAAAGTTGAGTGCTTGTATCAGTTTAAGGCTTCCTAGTGTTTTCCAGCAGGTTCTAGAGCAAGTGCTAGTCACAGAGGTTCAGATTTTAGTGCTACTACTGAGAAACCAGCTAGTTCTAAGGGAGAAATTGAAGAGCAAACTTTCTGGCACCTGGAATAGTTTAACCGTAGCCCAGCGGTACTGCACGATGCAAAAAAATGTGCAAACACGTGCGTTTTTAAGCCAGAAAGTTGAAAGGAATAGAAATCAGCCCAAAATTGGCTAAAATTACAATTTCAGAGCTGGAAACTACTCTTCTAGTGTCAGACAGGCAGTACAATGCTTGCCACTCCCACTGGTAAGCAGTAGAACTTCTCTCTACCACAGCAAGGTCTGGATAGCTCTGAACACAGAAAATAAAGTCCTGAAACCAGCAAAGCTTGGGATCTGGACTATACTAGCTAGGAAAGGTTGGAAAGTAGCAAACAAGATATTTTTTTTTGTTGTTAAAACAGGCTAAACAATGCAATAATACACTAAATAAACACAGAAAAGGCTAACACACTTGAGTGTTTAGCCCTAAACAGTAAATACAATTAAAACTCTACATAATTAACAATTTTAAACTTTTTTAAATGAAGCAAGGCAAGTGCACAACTGAAAGTAGAATAAGTAGCTAGTCTGCATATACAGAAAAGTCTATATATACAGAAAAGCAGCTAAAACACACTAAAACAATTCAGATGCAGTGCAACCTAGAGCACTTGAGTTATAGCAATATTAAGGCAAATACAGTTTTAATAAATGCACTGAAATATACTCTATATTTCCAAAATGTTTGAGAAGCATAGTCAGAACACAAGGATATTCAAACAATTTTTTTTTTTTTTTAGAAAGGGAGAAAGGAGGAACAGAAGGAAATTCTCTCTGTATTAGGTAGAATGAGCTAATGACACTAGACTGGGAGGAGTGTCCAAGATCAAATTTAGAGTAGGGGTGGGCAACTGCAAGGCCAGCAGGTATAAACTATACAACAGAAGGAAGAAACTGTTGCAAAAAAGAGGAAGATCCCAGGATGCAAAAAATTCCCTCACCAGCCTCAGTAAGAAGCTGAGATCCCTCATAAAATCCTCAAAAGCTAGTTACGAAAATAAAATTGCCAAAGATTCCAAAGACAACCACAAGGCATTCTATAGTTATGTCAAGAATCTAAATGGCAATGCCCAGATCTGCTCTGAGTTACAAGAGAATGGCATTAAATATACTGATCCCAAGGATATTGCCAATATCCTGGCAGATCGATTTAGTGCCAACTTCACCCCACTCTCACCCCCTAAAGGGCCCATCTCAATACCAAATGATTGCCAAATTCCGATAATCACAGCCACACAGGTAGAAACCGCACTCTCCAAAGCTAAGAATACAGCATCCATGGCAACAGATGACATCCCAGGCTGTGTACTACATGAACTACAAAATGAAGTGACACCTCACCTAAGTGTCATGTTTAATCATAGCCTCACCTCAGGCTTTGTGCCCACTGAGTGGCACACAGCTACAGTTATCCCGCTCCACAAGGGAGGATCCACCTTGGATCCCAGGAACTACCGTCCCATCAGTCTGACAAGCCTGATTTGCAAGGGCATGGAATGCATTATCATGGAACTTATAAACAAAGACATTGGCAACCTTCAAACACTGGACCCCACCCAGTTTGGGTTCGTGAAGGGCCGATCTTGTCTCCTGAATCTGATTGACTTCTTCGAATCAGTCTCCAGAGCTGTGGACGAGGGTAAGGCAGTCCACACAACCTATCTGGACCTTGCCAAGGCCTTTGACACCATCCCCCACTCTGGAATCATAGATAAACTTACTAAGCTAGGCATAAATCCCTACGTCACTCGATGGGTTGCTAACTGGCTTACTGACAGAACCCAGACAGTAAAAGTAGCCGTCTCCAAATCCAGCTCCAGACAAGTGACAAGTGGAGTACCTCAGGGTTCAGTCCTGGGACCACTCTTGTTTGGCATCTACTTCTCTGAAGTACAGGCCGACACTAAGGGACTCTGGCTAACAAAGTTTGCAGATGACTGCAAACTGGGAGCCATTATTGAATCCCCAAATGATGTGGATATTCTACAAAAGGGCCTTACTGAAACAGATGCCTGGTGCCAGAGCCATGGGCTCAAGCTTAATGCCAAGAAATGTATAGTTATCCCTTTGGAAAAAAAACATGTACCCATGAATTACCACATAGGTGGCAGGACACTAAACATCGAAAGTGTGATGAGAGACTTAGGGACACAGGTGGACAGTGGTCTCACTTTCAATAACCACATTGCCACAACAGTCAGGAAATCCTTCTATGTGGCACACCTCATCACTAAGGGCTTTTCATCCAGAAAAAAGGAGGTCATTGTCCCACTGTACTCATCCCTCATTAGACCCATTATAGAGTATAATGCCCCGTTTGGTATGTACCTCACAAGACATCTGCAACAGCTGGAAAGACCACAGAAATACCTCACTAAAAGAATCACAGGCCTAAAACAGCTGTCATATACTGACTGTCTAAAAAAAACTCCAGCTATACTCTGTGGCATATCGTCTACTCAGAGGCAATCTCTGCTTAACATACAAGGCCATGTCAAACCCTGAGCTGTTGGACATGATCCACTTAAAGAAATCCCAATCCCTCAGAGCCACACACTCCAGGGATCTAAACCTTGGCATCACAATGAACAAAACATGCTGGAGGGATAGGTTCCTGACCCAGAGACTCCCCATACTCTGGAATAGATTGCCCATACATATCAAGCAGAGCGCCTCATTGGCCCTCTTCAAAAGGAACCTTGATGATTGGATGGGAGATAGGAAATTCACCCCAGGGATCATGTCAGTCGCTCTGCTAGACATGGGCCTGGAGAAGTAAATATTGTGGGAAGAAATATCCAGGGAATTGTTATGGCTAGGCTTGCATAGGCCCTAGGGCCGATAGCCTAGTACCAACCTATGAACCTATGAACCTATAAAGACAAGAGGTCAATAGGGACAATGGGTGGGAGAAAACACTACAGAAATGTTTATCACAAGTGAGCCAGTACCTATGAAATACAGTACAAGTATGCAGTATACAATAACATTGCTATAAATATCTAAAATAAGCAATAACTACTACAAATAAACAAAAAACAGGCTACTTATTGCTATATATCACAGATCAGCTGCTCCTCCTCAGATAGCTCTGTGTGTAATGGTCGAAACACTCAAGTTAACTTCCTAGCAGAAAGTTGAAACCTGAAACCCCTTAAAAAATGTTCAAAAGACCAACAAGGTGCTTTCTCCAAGCCATAGCCCTGGCAACCCAACTAGACAATGATCATAAACACTAAACTCTCACTAAAGTGGGGGATGGTCTTTGCTATGATAGCCTGGGCAATGAGCTCAGAAAACACCCTCTAACAAACAACTAGTCCCACAACACAATCAGGAATATGGAGAATATTACAGCTGCTACCTAAACTATTTTAGGCAGAACACACTGCAGAAATGTTTATCACAAGTACAATCAGGAATATGGACAATATTACAGCTACCACCTAAACTATTTTAGGCAGAAAACACTATAGAAATGTTTATCACAAGTGATCCAGTAGCTATGAAATACAGTACAAGTATGCAGTATACAATAAAATTGCTATAATATCTAAAATAAGCAATAACTACTACAAATAAGCAAAAAAAAAAAAAAACAGGCTGCTTATTGCTATATATCACAGATCAGGTGCTCCTCCTCAGATAGCTCTGTGTGTAATGGCTGAAACACTCAAGTTAACTTCTTAGCATTATTGGGTAGTTTTACAATTTGATTCAATGTATTGGTATTAACAAAGTTTAGGAAAAGCTGACCATATCCATCTTAAAAATATAAGTATGTGAGGCAATACTTGGATTATTGAAGCCTTCTAACAGGTTGGCATTTAGTTTGAAATTTAGTCCCTCATTGCTATTAATGTAGTTTCCATGATCATTGGGGACACTGATGGGGATATGTAACTTTCCATGAAGTAATACTTGGATTTTTTAAGACTGATTTGGATCACCAGCAGCTACAAATTAGGGTCATAGGTAATTTGTGTGAGATGATGGTATTGCTGACAAATACAGATGCTTCCTGCAGTTACGCAAGGGCATGAAGGCATGATAGGTGATAAAGCCTTGCATACAAAGAGCATCATCATTACGTTTGACTAATGGCTAGGAAATCAGATATTCACCCCAGGTGTTGCCCTCACGCATACCTCTCAACTGTACAGATTTTCACAGAATGTCCAGATATTTGCCTCATATTTTTAGTCCATTTGCCATAAAATTGTGATTTTCTGACAAATTGTTAGCAAATCACTGAGGGTTGAAGTCAAAATATAATGACAGACATTTGAGTTTCAGACTTCATACCTTTCAGAAAATTCATGCTACTGCACAATCTGTGGCTATTTCTGGCTATTTCTGTTTAAACTTGTAATAACCATTGGAGCTTTTCTCCCCGGGCCTCCACTGAAAATGGACATATATCCAGCTGGACTAGCCCGGTCAACAAATGTAAAATAAAATAATAAAATAAATAAATCTGCCATTATATAATTTTTTTAAGTTTGTAAGAGCCCCCATTTTTGATGGCTTTGTCAAGATCTCTTGCTCTAAGAGGTTGAGAGGTATGCCCACATCTCTGCTAGCCAAACACAAGTAGCAATGCCAAAACTAACATAACCCCACACGTGACCTCTAAAAATTTTCTAACAAACACACCCCCTCCTAATAAATGCCGATAATACATAAGAACACAATTGTGTTGGGTTGCATGGCTAGACTTTCAAAGGCTCTGGTGATTGTTAGCCTAATATTTACATATGAGCCCCTGAATTTATTGTGGTGTCTGAGTGTGGAGTAGAGTTTGCTATGCAGGAATGTCCAGTAGAGAGACTGTAAACTAAAGTAGACTAAAAACAGAGCTTTAGACAGTATGTGGAAGCCCTGGTAAGGGAGTTATAAGCCCTCCCTGTCAAAACAAGAAGACTTATTTACTATCTCATCTCAGGATGACACATACTAGATCCTCTTAGAATGACCCCAACTACTTAGTCAATTGCTCAAGCTAATTGTCTTGTCTTCAAGACATCTGACAAAGGGGTCAAACTGGTGGTTATGAATTCTGGGGACTATTTAAAAATGTGTATGCTACATTTAGATAATAGTGAGGTATATAGTAAGATAGATGAGACCTACTTAACACGGGCACAACATGCTTTTCAAATGTTGTTAAGAAAAGGTATTAGATTACATTACCTCACAGTGAATGATGTGACCCACAAGATTAATGTTAAAAGTAGGAAAGTAGCAAAATTTTTTTGTGTCCCCAAAATTCACAAAGATTTATTACAACCACCAGGACGCCCTATAGTGTCGGCTAGTGGATTTTTTACATATAACCTCAGTTGTTTGCTGCATTAAATTTTATTACAAGAAGTGATTAAGTTACCTTCGTATATAAGGGACTCTTGATTTTTTGAGTAAAATAAAGGATGTAGTATGGGCTAGAGATATGTATTTTATAACGGTAGATGTAGTGATTTTGTACACTAACATTTCTCATGTCTTTGGTCTAGAGGCTATACAATATTTCTTAGGTGATAGTCCCAAACTCATTATATAAAAGAACTAGTAGAGTTTAGTTTGGTAAACAATATATTTGAATTTGATGGGACATTGTATAAGCAAAATACAGGAACAGCAATGGGAGCGGCTTTTGCCCCAGTTTATGCTAATATGTTTATGGGGCTTATTGAAAATACTTATATTTATAGACATGAGTTCTTTAGGAAATATGTAGTGAAATATTATCGATTTATAGATGATTTAATTTTTGTCTGTAAAGGGGGTGAATATTTGTCATTTAATTTTATTGAATATTTGAATGCCAATAGATATGGGTTAATATTTGATGACATTCAGAAGGGTAGTACAGTTAATTATTTGGATATAACATTAGGAGGGAAAGTCAAAGAGAAAATTCATACTAATATATATAGAAAAGTTAACCAAATAAACTGGAAATTATTTGGCAATAATTGTCATCCGAGTCACACATTAGAAGCTATTCCCTATGGGGAGTTGCTTAAAATTAAAAGATTAAGTAGTGATATAAAAGAAGAAAAAGAAGAGGCACAGGAAGTAGCCACTATTTTTATTAACAGAGGCTATAAGCCAGAGAGTGTATATGAAGGTTTTTATAAAATATATGGAAATAATCCAAATAATAGTATGAAAAATGGTATTCAACAAAGGGAGAGAAGACATGAATATGAAAGGAAATAATTTAATAGAGAAAAAATGTTTTTTGTCACTAAATATACAGTGTTTTCACATAAAATGAATGGGCTGGTTAAGCAGTATTGGAGACAGGTTATTAGAGAAGTCCCTTCTTTATCTAATGTAGAACTAAGAATATCTTACAAGAGAGGAAGAAATCTGAAAGATTTCTTGGTGCATAGTAAATATATAAGGCCAAGAGAAAAGAAACTAGAAAATATGGAGATAAGAGGAACTATCCCTTTTGGGAAATGTTCTGTCAACATATTATAACTAAAGTGGGTAAGATAGGAGCAAAAAATGTTGATACTAAGGGAATGTACTCCTGTTTAATTAAGGGAGTAATTTATGTTATATTTTGCCCATGTAAGAAATATTATATAGGAGAGACCAAAAGGCCTTTAGCCGAAAGAATAAAAGAGCATGTGAGAGATGTTAAAAATAATAAAGTCATGAGTCCCATAGCGGAACATTTTAATAAGGAACATCAAGGGGATGTAAATAATATGAAGGTAACAGTGTTGGAACAAATATCATTGCAATATGGAAATACAGAATTGTTAAAGAATATGCTAAGGCAAAAAGAATCTGTTCTTATAATGAAATATAATACATTATTTCCTTGTGGATTGAATAAAGAGTGTAACTGACAAAGTTTTATATAGTTTTTTTACCTTTAAGGGGATTGAATGTGTTTTAGTAATTATTGGTTAATTGATTAATTAATGTGTTAAGATAGAAGATATAAGGAAGGTTTTTTAGAAAGCAGGTTTTTTACTCTGTAAAGGCTGTGGCCGAGGTGCTAGAGGTTTTGTATTTTACAATAAATATTTAGGGTTGGAAAGTAGAGCTGTTATTCACTGGTCAGTTTTTTCTGGTAGTTATTAATTGTCTTGTCTTGCCATCAAGGCATCATTCTTGGTGAAGGCAAGATACCTTTCAAGACCAGTATCTTTCCTGCCTCTAACTCATAAAATATAAAAAAACCTCTGAGATCCTGGCATGAGCACAAAGCATCATCATGGCTGCCTGCAGGATAGCCTCCTTTGAATAGTATAATGTCTGATTGAAGGGATGCATAATGGTCAGTAGGCACAGGGGCAAAAAATAATACAAAAAATAGTAAGGCAGAGACGAAATACTTAAAAGTAATGCAATGAACTTTCCATGTAACTCTGTGTATATTTAACTTCCATGTATACTTTAGATGGTGAAGCTGCAAGACTGCAATTTATGTTGTCAAAAAAAAAATGCAAAAAGCTTATATCATGTTTTCTTGGGGGGGGGGGGTCACTTTACATACTTCTCAACTGTACAGATTTTTGCAGAATGTCCAGATTTTTGTGTCATTTTTATTTTTTGGTCTGTTCCTCATAAAATTTGTTGTTTTCTGGCAAATCCCAGCAAAAAAAAGGAACCTAGAGCCCAACTGTTGTCACCCTTTAAATATCTGATTCACCTAGCTCCAAGTGATCTTTTATAATACAATCCAAATTCCTTCACTATCGCGAAGATATTTGAACAAGATTATCCCAGAGATGCACCCTAAATGTCTCTTCTGCTCTTTTTTTTGTTTGCTCCATAATAATTTCCTTACCTATCTTTTTTGTCTTTTTGTATATTGTGACGACCGTGCCCTGGCCCATCAATCAAGGAGCCTCAATCCTCACCACTAACACCAGGGAGGTCATCTCCTAGAAGAGGAAAGGATAACTAATACACACAGTAAAGTACAATTTCCCTTAAGTGCACACAGAGATCACAGTCAATCTGGGGCTGGTTGCTCCCTTGCTCTCCAGGACCCCAATAAGACTCCCCACTGGCACAACTGTAGGGCCCAGATCTTAGCCTAGTTGGCAAGCTAACCTCCAGTACCCCCTCTGTCCAACCAGTGCTTCATGCCCCTGCCCAGGTAGCTGACACACACCCACACTTTGAGATAAGTATTTATACAACTTCACAGACACTCCTGGAAAGGCTGACACAGATTCTCCAGCTGTGCCCCTTTACCCAGACTATACGGTAGTAATTACTGCCACCACCAGCTTAATATAATTATCAGCTACCCAAAGGCCCTTGAAAGGGTATCCAATTATTACTGTGCAATATTATTATCCAATTGGTAATGTGACTATTCAGTCTAAGGCTTATTAGAGTGGCCTCTGGTAACCTCTATAAATATGCAATGTACTCCAGAGCCTACGTCTCTACACAAACCAGCCACAGGTAAATGTTTTTAAAATATTTAATAATAAATAATTAAAACACAAGATAATATTACTACACCACAGAGATATCTAAGAGTTCAGAGATCACACAGAAACTTAAAATAATACAGTAGGACAGGTCTGATGTCAAAGAAAAGCTCTTAATCTAACTTTCTAATCTTCAGCTAATCTTAAGAGAAAACACAGTGCTATAATCTTACTTGCATACATAAAGCATAAGCAGTGCTGGGTTAGATGTCTAAGATCAAAATGCTTCTCAGTCTCTCACTCAACAATAGTTTTTAAACCCTAACCAACAACTCTCTAAGGCCCTCCCAAAATTACATCATTTTGACACTTAGTCTGGAGTTCCCATACCACAAACTGCATTATTTAGCAAGCTAACACCTGCTCAGGAGACTACAACAATAAAAGGCATTTCACTCTAGCAGAAACCAGAGCAATAAAGCACCTTCCACATGTAAATTCTAGCTCTTAACTTTAACCTTAGAACAATGGGCATGAAACCTTCATCCAGACGCACTGGAGCTGACTTGTAAAACATCAAAGAGATTCATAAGATCTTTTCAACTTCAAAAGACACGTTTGAAATGCTTGGCTTGGTTTTCCTTACAGCAGAAGGCAATGTTGCAACTATCTTGAAGTTCACATTTTACAGTGTTTTCTTTCATTTAAAAACACAAGCCTGTATTTTTAATTTATTTATACAATTGATAGAATTATGTATCAAATTCTATTTGACTAGGATGGCAGCCTTCGCCCATCTTCCTCCAAACTTCACATCCCCCCCCCCCCCCCAGGGAACTCAATCAAGTTTTTCAAGTGCCCCTTGAGAAACATTGCTTGAGAGTATCAGGTCTATCTGTGTGTACCTCTCCCCATTGCCTGTCTTGAAAGCCCATCTGTATTGGCATTGCTACTCCCACTGCAGTGCTGCACTGACATATCATATGCTTGCAACCCCAGGCTCCATCTTAGCAACTTGGCATTTTGCTGACTGTCTCTGTTTAATCATGTTAGAGGGCTGTGATCTGTCATCACAGTGAATTTTCTTCCATACAGATAAGGCTGAAGTTTTTGTAGTGCCCACACTATGGCTAGACATTCCTTTTCTACCGCTGAAAAGCATTCCTCCCTGGGTTGGAGCCTATGACTCAGGTAAACCACTGGGTGATCTTCTCCCTCTGAAGAAATCTGGCTATGTACAGCCACCACCCCATAGTTTGAAGCATCCACCTGCACAACAAATTATTTTCTATAGTCTGGACTGGCTAATACAGGGGGTCCTTCCAAAGCTTCCTTAAGCTTCTGAAATGCCTGCTCACATGCTGGGGTTCACACTACCTTATCTGGCCTGTTCTTCCTTGTCAGGTCTGTGAGGGGAGCAGTTATGGTACTATAATTGGGAACAAACTTTCTCTAGTACCCTGCTGTCCCTAAGAATGCCCTCACCTGTCTTTTGGTAACAGGTGCAGGCCATGCCTGAATAGCTTCCACTTTGGCAGGTTAAGGCCTTACCTTACCACTCCTCACTCTATGTCCTAGGTGGGAGACCTCTGCCATACCCACCTCACATTTGCTCGGCTTAATGGTCAACCCTGCCCTCTGTAGTCTGCCCAGCACCTCCTTGACATGCTGAAGGTGCTCTTGCCAGGAATGGCTGTAGATAGCAATATCATCCATGTAAGCAAAGGCAAACCCTCCTGCTCCTGCTAAGATATGATCTACCAGCCTCTGGAAAGTCACTGGGGCATTCTTCATCCCAAAGGACATCTTTGTGAACTCATACAAGCCAAAAGGAGTCACAAAGGCTGACTTCTCTCTAGCACTGGGAGTCAAAGGCACCTGCCAGTAACCCTTGGTAAGATCAATGGTTGTAAGATACTTAGCCCCACCCAGCTGCTCAAGGGCCTCATCTATCTATGCAGGGGGTAAACATCTGCCTCCGTGTGACTATTTAATTTCCTGTAATCCACACAGAACCTGGTGTTGCCATCCTTCTTTGGCACCAGTACAACTGGGGAGGCCCAGGGACTGTTGGACTTCTGAATCACCCCTAGTTCCAACATCTCCTGTACCTGTTCCCTCACAGTCTGTTTGACTCTCCCAGCCACCCTATAAAGGGCCTGTCTGATAGGCCTTTGGGGTCCTGTATCTACATGGTGCTGCACCAGGTGGGTGCTCCCTGGTTTCCCGGTGAACATGCCCCCAAACACCTGCAACACTGCTCGGATTTCTCTAACCTGGGTAGGAGATAGCTGTTGGGACATTGCTACCCCTTCCACCGAGGTGTTAGCCCGAGCCTCACTGAGGAGATCAGTCACAAGATCTCCCTCAGACTCCTCCTGCAATCCACTGCAAATGCTCAGCACAAGGGCCTCCCTATCATGGTAAGGTTTCATCATGTTAACATGGTACAATTTGTGCCCCTGCCTTCTGCCTAGCAGTTCCACCATGTAGTTAACATCACCTACCTTTTTACCACCTTGTAGGGTCCCTTCCAAGCTGCTTGCAACTTGTTATGTCTGACAGGAATGAGAACCATCACCTGCTGCCCTACGGCATACTCTCTAGCTCGAGCATTCCTGTCATACCACACCTTTTTCTATTGTTGGGCTTCTGCCAGGTTCTCCTGAGCCAAGCCCATGAGTTCCCTGAGCCTTATCCTGAGGATCAGGACATATGCCACAACAGACTCCTTGTGAGACTCGCACTCACCTTCCCACTCATCTCAAATTAAATCTAGAGGTCCCCCTCACCCCATATAGCAACTCAAAGGATGAAAAATGTGGATTCCTGGGGAACCTCTCTGTAAGCAAACAACAGATGGGGCAAATATTTGTCCCACTCCCTCATAAACTGATCTGCAAATGCCTGTAGCATGGACTTGATTGTAGAGTTTAACTTCTCAACAAGACCATTAGTCTGGGGACGGTAGGTGGTGGTCTTCATGTGCTTCACCCCACAGGACTTTCACAGACAAGCTAGCAGGTCCGACATAAAATAGGCACCTCTGTCAGACAGTATTTCCTTTGGGAAACCTACTCTGCTGAAAATCTCTAGCAAAGCATTTGCCACCTTCTCTGCCTCAATGGAGGACAAAGCCACTGCCTCAGGTATCGTGTAATCTACAATCACTAGGATATACTTTTTCCCTGTGGAACTTGGGGTACTCAGAGGACCCACAATATTCATAGCTACCCTCTGAAATGGTTCCTCAATCACAGGCAAATGCATCAAAGGTGCTCTCACCTTGTCTCCGGCCTTGCCTACCTTTTGGCACTGCTCACAGGTCCTGCAGTACCCTGTTACATCTCTGGAAATTACAGGCCAATAGAAGTTTTGCATAATATGCCTCTTTGTACGTTTTATGCCCATATGACCTGCAAAGGGAATATCATGGGCTATGGCTAGAAGCACCAGATGGTAAGCTATAGGCACTTCCAACTACTGTACTCTTTCACCTTCTAGCCATCCCTCAGGGGTCCACTCTCTGTACAGTAACTGTTTGTTCCAGTATACAGATTCCCCCTTCCCTTGAGAATCAGGTGCCTCCCTAGCTACATGCCTCAGGCCTTGCAATATAGGGTCTGAGAACTGAGCAAGTTCTCTCCTTGTAACCCTTTCCAGCTCCCCTTCCACAGGAAGTCTGGCTACCTCTGACAGCGGTGCCTCACTTTCAGCCTGGGTACTACTACTCACCTCTACCTTTGCAGTCACTCTGTCCAAGGGACCATCAGTACCCACAAGCAGCTGTGGCTCACCTTCAGGCTCACTGCTACAGAACAGCTCCCTCCCTGAAGTAACCACCTCAGCAGTCCTGGCTGCATATGTGCAGTCTGTCTGGGTCTCCCCCAGGCTACCAGACTTACATGCTTGTCTCCTAGCCTCACTGCATGTAACTGCATAAGTACATAGTACTACCTCATCCAAATCCTTCCTCTCAGGACATCTGCAGGATGGTAGTTCCATACCTCTGTTGTCTCAAGACAACCCACTGTTGGCATTTTGTATTTCTCACTTACTGGCTCCCTCACCTTTGGTTCCCCACCTTGCCTCTGTGGACATCTGTATGCTACATGGCCCCACTGGTTGCATTCAAAACATTTAACCCTAGCTCCTGGATGTGTACCTGGACAAGTGGCTTCACCTGCTACTGGCGGATTCTGTTGGGGCAGTCTGTGCTGCCCATCATGGGTTCCTTTAGTCCCATGACTAGTACTGGGGGTCCCTTTCCTGTGCAGGGCTTCCCTGCTTGCTAGGTATAGGTCTCCCTTCTTCCCCAACTCCTCTGAAATAGCACACTGTCTATCAGCTAACCAGATCCTCATGTCCTCTGGCAAAGTGCTAAGGGCTTGCTCCTTTACCAAAAGGCCTGCCAGCCCTTCAAAAGTGGTGATTTGACATCCACTCACCCAGCTATGAAAATAAGTGCTCAGTTCAGCAACATATTCACATACATTTTCATCTGCCTTGCATCTATGCTCATGAAACTTTTTCCTATAAATTTCAGGTGTTAGCTTAAAACATTCCAACAAGTGTCTTTTTACAGCATTATAATCAAAACAGTGTCAGACATTTTTGCTAAAGAAGTTACAACTTTACCATGGAGTAGGGGGGTCATGAACCATACCCAGAGCCCTTGGTCAACTTCATACTGTTTACATACCCGCTCAAACATATGAATGAAGCTATCAAAATTATCCCCCTCTTTAAACTGTGGAAGAAATTTACTGACATTTTGTTTTTCTGGGGTCCAGTTACTCCCTTCCCCATTACCTCCATGACTCTGTCGAAGAGTCAGCATTTCACTCTCATGCCTCCTCTGCCGTTAATTTACCTCAGCATGTAGACTCCTCATTTTCTCAGCTGCTTCTAGTTCCATATGCCTGGCCTCCAACTCAAGTCTCTCTAGCTCCAGATGGATTTTTAAGTCCACTGCAGAAAGGTTGAGCTTACCATTCTCCGAGGATATTGTATCTCCACTGTCAGTCTGGTTGTCCTCCAGGCTGCTGTTTTCTGATGCAGCTGTAACCAAGGCTGCAATCAGGTCTGCCTTAGTCAGGTTTCCATGCACCAGTCCCCTAGCCTGGCACATCTCCACCAGCTGGCTCCTTGTCAGTATTCCATACTCTTCTGCTGACATGCTGCCTGCTCACCCTAACAATAAGCTAACAAAAAATAAAACAATTGTGATCTGAACTCTGAGGATACATTGCATGGCTGTTTTAGAGTACAAAACACATTTAGAGATCACTGTACATAAGATACAGGAATTCGCTCTACCCACACCACTACAAGCCAGTTAGTGTTTGACAACTAATCAATATGTGATGTGGATCCCATATCAACAAACCAATATGTGATAGGATAACCCAACCACTGCCACCAATATGTGAGGACCGTGCCCTGGCCCAGCAATCAAGGAGCCTCAATCCTAACCACTAACACCAGGGAGGTAGTCTCCTAGAAGATGAAAGGATGACTAATACACACAGTAAAGTACAATTTCCCTTAACTGCACACAGAGATCACAGTGAGTCTGGAGCTGCTTGCTCCCTTGCTCTCCAGGTCCCCAATAAGCCTCCCCACTGGCACAGCTATAAGGTCCAGATCTCAGCCTAGCTGGCAAGTTAACCTCCAGTACCCTCTCT
The DNA here is from genome assembly GCF_019279795.1 of Protopterus annectens. Taxonomy (NCBI): domain Eukaryota; kingdom Metazoa; phylum Chordata; order Ceratodontiformes; family Protopteridae; genus Protopterus; species Protopterus annectens. The sequence continues at coordinate 458,068,253 of NC_056730.1, read as the reverse complement.
TTCCAACCAGTGCTTCGTATCCCTGCCCAGGTAGATGATACACATCCACACTTTCAGATAAGTATTTATGCAACTTCACAGACACTCCTGGGAAAGGCTGACACAGATTCTCCAGCTGTGCCCCTTTACCCAGACTATACAATAGTAATTACTGCCACCACTAGCTTAATATAATTATCAGCTACTCAAAGGCCCTGGAAAGGGTGTCCAATTATTACTGTGCAATATTATTATCTAATTGGTAATGTGACTATTCAGTCTAAGGCTTATTAGAGTGGCCTATTATGGTAACCTCTATAAATATGCAATGTACTCCAGAGCCTAATTCTCTACACAAACCAGCCACAGGTAAAGGTTTTTAAAATATTTAATAATAAATAATTAAAATGCAAGACATTACTACTACACCACAGAGATATCTAAGAGTTCAGAGATCACACAGAAACTTAAAATAATACAGTAGGACAGGTCTGATGTCAAAGAAAAACACTGAATCTAACTTTCTAATCTTTAGCTAATCTTAAGAGAAAACAGAGTGCTATAATCCTACTTACATACATAAAGCATAAGCAGTGCTGGGTTAGATCAAAATGCTTCTCAGTCTCTCACTCAACAATAGTTTTTAAACCCTAACCAACAGCTCTCTAAGGCCCTCCCAAATTACATCATTTTGACACATAGTCTGGAGTTCCCAGACCACAAACTGCATTATTTAGCAAGCCAACACCTGCTCAGGAGACTACAGCAATAAAAGGCATTTCACATATACACTCTAGCAGAAACTAGAGCAATAAAGCACCTTCCACATGTAAATTCTGGCCCTTAACTTTAACCTTACAACAGTTGGCATGAAACCTTCATCCAGACTCACTGGAACCGACTTGTAAAACATCAAAGAGATTCATAATATCTTTTCAACTTCAAAAGACACATTTGAAATGCTTGGCTTGGTTTCCTTACAGCAGATGGCAATGTTGCAACAATCTTGAAGTTCACATTTTACAGTGTTTTCTTTCATTTAAAAACACAAGCCTGTATTTTACATGTATTTATACAATTGATAGAATTATGTATCAAATTCTATTTGACTAGGCTGGCAGCCTTCGCCCATCTTCCTCCAATCTTCACATATATCAGATAATGTCTCATCTGTGTTAGGTTCTGCACTTACTACAGAACCTTTTCATCTAAACTCCTTTGTATTCTTTACTTATATTTGTCTGTTTTGACTCTTACCTGACCTACCTTTCTTCAGTTCAGCCAGACATTGATGTTTATAGATATAACACCTCCTAGTCCTATTTAGCAAGCTGTAGATGTAGACTACCCCATTCCTAACAATATTAATATTTAGGGTTCTTTCATGATCTGCAATTTAAATTCAATTTATATATTGACTCTGTAGCTTACCAATCTCTGAGCCAGCCAAGTATCAACAAAGTCTGCTACTAGTAATACCTGAAGCAAAATCTCCTGTTGTAAAAGGGTTTCCCTTTACTATTTTAGGGCTGCCTATAAAAATATTGTGACTTACAATTGCAACTCCTAAAATTTCAGAAGAAAGAAAACCAAAAATATAGGAGGAAAATGAATACTGAACACCACTTTTCTCCTTTTAACTTGTTTTTTGCAGGGACAACTTGCTTCCTGTATATACCAACCCCTGAAATTAAATACACCAACTCCAAGATTGCCATATCTTGGACAAAAGGAAATATTCCTGGAAATGACAATCCTGGACTTAGTATATCTAAGTCAGAAAGTTTAGTTATTCAGGTTTTACATTTTGGGTTCTGCATTTCAAGCCTCAGCAAGCCAAATGGTTACCCTATTTTGGAGTGTAGATAATCACTCATAACAGTTTATCCTTTATTAACTGAAAAAATGTAGATTCTGCTCAATCAGTAACGTCAGATGATTCATTATTAGTCCCTATGAAGACTGGGTGAAGATAGGTGAAGGCTGCCAGCCTAGCCAGATAGAATTTTGAAGATAATTCTGTCATCTGTAAATATTAATGTAAACCAAAGGCTTGTTGTCTTAAATGGTAAAAATAGTGTTACATATGGAACTGAAAAAAATTTAACAACAGTGCACTCTACTGACCAAGTAAAGCATGTTGTGATCCTTTGATGTTAAAACTCGGAGTCAGGAAGTCTAGAGTGAGGCATCCTGCCTATTGTTTTAAGGCTATTGTTTTAATGGCCAGAATTTGCATGCATAAATGTCCTTTATTTCTTTGGTTTCTGCCCATAGGGGAAGAATGTAAATGTAGTTTCTGGTAGCCTGGGAACCTAGGGAAGTGTGAAGAATGATGTAATGTGAACCAGGAATGTGATTTTAAAATCAGAGAGAATCAGATAGCATTAAGCTTTTTTGTCTTGACCATCCAACTCACCAGCACTGTCTTGCTCTATATGTAAGTTTATCTTAGACTTGTGTTTTTTCTTAGAAATAACTAGAATCTAGAAAGATTAGACTGTTTTTCTGTGATGTCAGAACTGTACTACTGAATTATTTTATGTATTTATCTGTGATCTCTGAACTCTTGACTAGCACTGTGTAGTAAAACATATTGTCTTGTGTTTTTAATTATTTATTATTAAATATTTTTAAACCCTTTCAAATGTAGCTGTTGTTGTACAGATAATTTAAGCTCTTTAGAGTACTTGCATGCCTTTGGTTAAATTGTACAAAGCCACTCTAATAGCTTTAGCCCTGGGCTATACTACCAATTGAATAATAATATTGCACAGTAATAATTGGATACCCTTTTAAGGGCCTTTGAGTAGCTGATAAATATTAGTGAGTGGTAGCAGCTGGTACTACTGTATAGTCTGGGAAAAAGGGGCACAGCTGAAGAACCTGTGCCAGCCTTCCCCAGGAGTGTCTGTGTGGTTGTATAAACTCTTCTCAAAGTGTGTGTATGTGTGTGTGTGTGTGTGTGTGTGTGTGTGTGTGTGTGTGTGTGTGTGTGTGTGTGTGTGTCAGCTACTTGGACAGGGACATGAAGCACTGGTTGGACAGAGAGGGTGCTGGAGGTTTTAGCTTGCCAACTAGGCTGAGATCTGGACTCTATAGCTGTGCCAGTGGGGAGTCTTATTGGGGACCTGGAGAGCAAAGGAGTGACCAGCCCCAGACTGACTGTGATCTTTGTGTGCTCCTAAGTGAAATTGCACTTTACTGTGTGTATTTGTTATCCTTTCTTCCTATATGAGACACCCCTCTCTGGTGTTAGTGGTGAGGATTGAGGCTCCTTGATTGCTGGGCCAGGCACGGGCATCACATATTAATTGTTTGGCAGTGGAGGGATATCCGCACCACATATTAATTGGTTGGCAAATATTAACTGGCTTGTAGTGGTGTGGGTAGAGTGAATTCTTGTAGCTTGTGTACAGTGAGCTTTGAAGGTGTTTTGTACTCTAAATCAGCCACGCAGTGACTACACAGAGTTCAGATCCCAATTGTTTTATTTCTTTTGTTAGCTTAGTTAGTCAGGGTGAGCAGGCAGCATGTCAGCAAAGGAGTATGGAAAGCTGACAAGGAGCCAGCTGGCTGAGATGTGCCAGGCTAGGGGACTGGTGCATGGAAACTTGACTAAGACAGACCTAACTAAAGCCTTGGTTACAACTGTATCAGAAAACAGCAACCAGGAGGACAATCAGACTGACAGTGGAGATATAATACCCTCAGAGAATGAACAGCTCGACCTTTCTGCAGAGGACTTAAAAATCCATCTGCAGCTAAATAGACTTGAGTTGGAGGCCAGACGTATGGAGATAGAAGCTGAGGAAAAGGAGTGGCAGAGGAGGCATGAGAGGGAAATGCTGACTCTTCACCAGAGTCATGGAGGTAATGGGGAAGGGAGTAACTGGACCCCAGAAGCACAAAAGGTCAGTAAATTTGTTTTGATTATACTGCTGTTAAAAATCACTTGTTAGAATTGTTTAAGCTAACGCCTGAAATGTATAGGAAAAAGTTATGTGAACGTAGATGCAAGGCAGATAAAAGTGTGTATGAATATGTTTTTGAACTGAGCACTTATTTCCATAGGTGGGTGAGTGGATATCAGGTCACCACTTTTGAAGGGCTGGCAGACCTTTTGGTGAGGGAACATACCCTTAGCACTTTGCCTGAGGACATGAGGACCTGGTTAGCTGATAGACAATGTGCTACTTCAGATGAGTTGGGGAAGAAAGGAGATCTATACCTGGCAAGCAGGTCAGCCCTGCACAGGAAAGGGACCCACAGTACTGCTCATGGGTCTAAAGGAACCCATGGTGGGCAGCACAGACTGCCTCAACAGAATCTGCCAGTAGCAGAGGAAGTCACTAGTCCAGGTACACATCCAGGAGCTAGAGTTAAATGTTTTGAATGCAACCAGTGGGGCCATGTGGCATACAGGTGTCCATGGAGGCAAGATGTGGAACAAAAGGTGAGGGAGACAGTAATTGGGAAAGACAAAATGCCAATAGTAGGTTGTCATGGGACAACAAGGGTACCAAACTACCACCAGAGGTTATATCCTATTGTAGTGAATGGCAAAGAGGCCATTGCCAAGAGAGACACAGCCTCTGATATAACCATTGTAAAGCCTGCAATGGTTACAGAGGAGCACTACTTACCTGGGCAGTCTACTCCAGTCAGGGCTTTAGGAGGGATCCCATTCCAAATACCTTTGGCTAGTGTTCACCTTGACTAGGAGGGTGGAAAAGGAAGCCAGCAAGTAGGTGTGTTTGAGGATATACCTACAGATGTCCTGATTGGGAATGATTTTGATAGTGCAGTACCCTGTGTTTGTGTAGTTGCAGACAGTCAGGCTTGGAGACAAGCAGGTAAGTCTGGTAGCCTGGGGGAGACCAGACCCAGACAGACTGTATACTTGCAGCCAGGACTGGTGAGGTGGTTACTTCCAGGAGAGAGCTATGCTGAAGCCGTGAGACTGAAGGTGGGCCATAGCTGCTTGGGGGTACTGATGGTCCCTTGGACAGAGTGACTGCAAAGGTAGAAGTGAGTAGTAGCACCCAGGCTGACAGTGAGGCACCACTGTCAGAGGATGCCAGACTTCCTGTGGAAGGGGAGCTGGAAAGAGTTACAAGGAGAGACTTGAGACAGGCTCAGCTCTCAGACCCTACATTGCAAGGCCTGAGGCAGGTAGCTAGGGAGGAACCTGATTCTAAAGGTAAGGAGGAATGTGTATACTGGGACAAAGGGTTACTATACAGAGAGTGGACCCCCTGAGGGAGGGTTAGAAGGTGAGAGAGTAAAGCAGTTGGTAGTGCCTAGAGCCTACCATCTGGCACTTCTAGCCATAGCCCATGATATTCCCTTTGCAGGTCATATGGGCATAAAACATACAAAGAGGCATATTATGCAGAACTTCTATTGGCCTGGAATTTCCTAAGATGTAACAGGGTACCGCAGGACCTGTGAGCAGTGCCAAAAGGTAGGCAAGGCAGGAGACAAGGTGAGAGCTCCTTTGATGCCTTTGCCTGTGATTGAGGAGCCATTTCAGAGGGTAGCTATGGATATTGTGGGTCCTCTGAGTATCCCAGGTTCCACAGGGAAAAAGTATATCCTAGTGGTAGTGGACTATGCTACACAATAGCCTGAGGCAGTGGCTTTGTCCTCCATTGAGGCAAAGAAGGTGGCAAATGCTTTGTTAGAGATTTTCAGCAGGGAAAATTTCCTAAAAGAAATACTGACTTACAGTGCTGTCAATTTCCTGTCAGACCTGCTGGCTTGTCTGTGGAGGTCCTGTGGGGTGAAGCACATGAAGACCACCCCCTACCATCCCCAAACTAATGGTTTTGTTGAGAGGTTAAACTCTACAATCAAGTCCATGCTACAGGGATTTGCAGATCAGTTTAAGAAGGAGTGGGACAAGTATTTGCCCCAGCTGTTGTTTGCTTACAGAGTGGTTCCCTGGGAATCCACAGGTTTTTCACCATTTGAGTTGCTGTATGGGCATAGGGTGAGGGAACCTCTAGATTTAATATGAGATGAGTGGGAAGGTGAGTGCAAGTGTCACACGGAGTCTGTTGTGGCATATGTCCTAAACCTCAGGACAACGCTCAGGGAACTCATGGGCTTGGCATAGGAGAACCTGGCAGAAGCCCAACAACAGAAAAAGGTGTGGTATGATAAGAATTCTCAAGCTAGAAAGTATGTTGTGGGGCAGCAGGTAATAGTTCTCATTCCTGTCAGACACAACAAGCTGCAAGCAGCTTGGGAAGGACCTTACAAGGTGGTAAGAATGATAAGTGATGTTAACTACATGATGGAACTGCTAGGCAAAAGGCAGGGGCACAAATTGTACCATGTTAATATGATAAAACCTTACCATGAAAGGGAGGCCGTTGTGCTGAGTATTTGCAGTGGATTGCAGGAGGAGTCTGAGGGAGATCTGGGGACTGATATCCTCAGTGAGGCACGGGCTGACACCTCAGTGGAATGGGTAGCAATATCCCAGCAGCTATCTCCTACTCAGGTTTGAAAAATGCAAGCAGTGTTACAGGAATTGTGGGACATGTTCACTGGGAAACCAGGGTGCACCCACCTGGGGCAGCACCAGGTGGATACAGGACCCCAAAGGCCTATTATCAGGCCCCTTATAGAGTGCCTGAGAGAGTCAAACAGACTCTGAGGGAGGAGGTGCATGAGATGTGTGAACTAGGGGTAATTCAAGAGTCCAACAGTCCCTGGGCCTCTCCAACAATCCCTGGGCCTCCCCAGTGTGCTTGTGCCAAAGAAGGATGGTAGCACCAGGTTCTGTGTGGCTACAGGAAATTAAATAGTCACACAGAGTCGGATGCTTACCCCATGCCTAGGACAGATGAGGCCCTAGAGCTTCTGGGTGGGGCTAAGTATCTTACAACTATTGATCTTACCAAGGGTTACTGGCAGGTGTCCTTGACTCCTAGTGCTAAAGAGAAGTCAGCCTTTGTGACTTCTTTTGGCTTGTATGAGTTCACAAAGATGCCCTTTGGGACGAAAAATGCCCCAGCAAATTTCCAGAGGCTGGTAGATCATATCCTAGCAAGAGCAGGAGGGTTTGCACTTGCTTAACTAGATGATATTGCCATCTACAGCCATTCCTGGCCAGAGCACCTTCAGCATGTCAGGGAGGTGCTGGGCAGACTACAGAGGGCAGGGTTGACCATTAAGCTGAGCAAATGTCAGGTGGGTATGACAGAGGTCTCCTACCTAGTACATAGAGTGGGGAGTGGTAAGATAAGGCCAGAACCTGCCAAAGTGGAACCTATTCAGGCATGGCCTGCACCTGTTACTAAAAAACAGGTGAGGGCATTTTTAGGGACAGCAGGGTATTACAGAAAGTTCGTCCCCAGTTATAGGACCATGGCTGCTCCCCTCACAGACCTGACAAGGAAGAACAGGCCAGATAAGGTATTGTGGACCCCAGCATGTGAGCAGGCATTCCAGAAGCTTAAAGAAGCTTTGGGAGGACCCTCTGTGTTAGCCAGTCCAGATTACAGCAAAGAATTTGTTGTGCAGGTGGATGCTTTGAACCATGGGGTGGGGGCTGTACTTAGAAAGTCATAAGGTGAACCATTGATAAATTGGAATCAGCAACAAAAAATGCAAAGCACTACAACAAAAGCAAATTCCACAGCATTGTACCAATATACTTTTAATAAAACAGAGCTTTCAGACAAAAGTCCTTCTTCAGTGTTAATCATTAACACTAAAGAAGGACTTTTGTCTGAGAGGTGTGCTTTATTAAAAGTATAGTGGTACAACACTGTGGAATTTGCTTTTGTTTTGGTGGGGGCTGTACTTCAGAGGGAGAAGAGCACCCAGTGGTTTATCTCAGTCGTAGGCTCCAACCCAGGGAGGAATGCTATGCAGCTGTAGAAAAGGAATGTCTGTCCATAGTGTGGGCACTGCAGAAACTTCAGCCTTATCTGTATGGAAGGAAATTCACTGTTATGACAGATCACAGCCCCCTAACATGGTTAATCAGAGCCGGCCAGCAAAATGCCAAGTTGTTAAGATGAAGTCTAGGGTTGCAAGCATATGATATGTCCCTGCAGCACCGCAGTGGGAGTTGCAATGCCAATGCAGATGGGCTCTCAAGACAGGGGACAGGGTAAGGTATACTCAGATAGAACTAACTCCCTCAAGCAGCATTTCTCAAGGGTCACTTGGAAAATTAGCTTGAGTTCTCCAGGGGGGAGATATGTGAAGATTGGGTGAAGATAGGTGAAGGCTGCCAGCCTAGCCAGATAGAATTTTGGAGATAATTCTGTCATCTGTAAATATTAATGTAAACCACAGACCTGTCTTAAATTTGCATGCATAAATGACTTTTATTGCTCTGGTTTCTGCCCAGAGGGGAAAAATGTAAATGTAGTGTCTGGTAGCCTGGGAACCCAGGGAAGTGTGAAGAATGATGTAATGTGAACCAGGAATGTGATTTTAAAAACAGAGAATCAGAGAGCATTAAGCATTTTTGTCTTGACCATCCAACTCACCAGCAATGTCTTGCTCTATATGTAAGTTTATCTTAGACTTGTGTTTTCTCTTAGAAATAGCTTAAACTAGAAAGAATAGACTGTGTTTTTCTGTGATGTCAGAACTGTACTACTGACTTATTTTAAGTATTTCTCTGTGATCTCTGAACTATTGATTAGCACTGTGTAGTTAAAAAGTATTATCTTGTGTTTTTAATTATTTATTATTAAATATTTTAAACCCTTTCAACTGTGGCTGTTTTTGTAGAGATAATTTAAGCTCTTTAGAGTACTGCCATGCCTTTGGTTAAATTGTACAAAGCCACTCTAATAGCTTTAGCCCTGGACTATACTACCAATTGGATAATAATATTGCACAGTAATAATTGGACACCCTTTTAAGGGCCTTTGAGTAGGTAATAAATATTAGTGGGTGGTGGCAGCTGGTACTACTGTATAGTCTGGGTGAAAGGGGCACAGCTGGAGAACCTGTGCCAGCCTTCCCCAGGTGTGTCTGTATGGTTGTATGAACTCTTCTCAAAGTGTGTGTGTGTGTGTGTGTGTGTGTGTGGGTGTGGGTGTGTGTGTGTGTGTGTGTGTGTGTGTGTGTGTGTGTGTGTGTGTGTGTGTGTGTGTGTGTGTGTGTGTGTGTGTGTCAGGTACTTGGACAGGGACATGAAGCACTGGTTGGACAGAGAGGGTGCTGGTGGTTTTAGCTTGCCTACTAGGCTGAGATCTTGACCCTATAGCTGTGCCAGTGGCGAGTCTTATTGGGGACCTGGAGAGTAAGGGAGTGACCAGCCCCAGACTGACTGTGATCTCTCTGTTCTCTTAAGGGAAACTGCACTTTACTGTGTGTATTTGTTATCCTTTCCTCCTATATGAGACACCCCCCTCTGGTGTTAGTGGTGAGGATTGAGACTCCTTGATTGTTGGTCCAGGCCACGGGCATCACAGTCCACCATGTCTTGAATTATAAAACTTACTTTCAGTTCATGTTTTGTTTTTATATATTTTATTTTTAAGTGACTTGGTGCTATCTTTGCAATGTGGAAGCCAGCATTTGTTGATTAGAATTCAAAAATCTGTTCAGATCTCTTGATCCTGGAGTGCAGGTGACTGCTGCAACCTCAGTATCATGGGGCTCCTCTCTGAAATACTTATCTTATGTCAGTTTATGGGTGGTCATTGGTGCAAGGGTCATCACCCCTTTTCCACTCACTTCATCAGTGCCTTGTACAATAGTCCTCACCACTCTTCAGTTCATTTCCTCAGTACCTGGTAACAATGTCTTCACCTCTTCTCCATTCACATCCTAGCCACCTAGCTCTCCTCACACTACTTTTAGGCATCTCGGCATGTTATCTGGCTATGCCAGATATAGAGCACCATGGTGATCCACAATCATGCAAAGACCATGCAAATATAGCAATAATGAAGCATAGTCATGAACTGCTGTAGAACTGCATATGTAGGCATGACACACCAGTAAGATTCAACATACTGCTCTGGATGATATGTTAAAATAAGGCAGATGGTTTGTCTAGGCAATATCTTTTAGAATATGGAATATGAGGAAGAGTTTCCTTGGCAATCATTATTATAGTCAACATTAGAGGAAGGTGTTCCATACAAAAAGCATGAAAATCACCAATACAAAGGTAGGAGAAAGCCCCCAGACAGTAGCCATTAATATAACCCTTAGGGGAATGGGATGTGGTCCCCTGGACCAAAAACACTACACCACACAGTAGGAATGAGTGTTGGCCTCTGAACAAGAAGCAATACCAACAAGTTAGGCAATAAGCAGCCCTAAAAGTAGACCCACTAGTTAGGGATTTGGGAACACATGTAAAAAGTAATTTTGCCTTCAACCAACATGTGTCCAAAGTAGTAAGGAAATCCTTCTGTGTTCCTCACCTTATAAGTAAAGGCACAGCATCTAGGTCCAGGGAAGTCATTGTACCACTATACTCAGCCTTCTTCATAGGTTCATAGGTTCATAGGTTCATAGATATGTACTAGGCTATCAGCTCTGGGGCCTATATAAGCCTAGCCAAATAGGTTCCCTGGATTTCGCCACCCAAGAAAATTATTTTCCTGTGCCCCTGTCAAGCAGTGCCACAGAAGTGATCCCCGGGGTGAATGTTCTATTTCCCATCCAGTCATCAAGATTTTTCTTAGAGGGCCAATGAGGAGCTTTGCTTGACATGAATGGGTAGTTTGTTCCAGAGTATGGGAAGTCTCTGGGAAAGGAATCTATCCTTCCAGTATGTTCTGTTTATTGTGGTGACAAGGTTTAGGTCCCTGGAGCGTGTAGTTCGGAGAGATTGAGATTTATAAAGAACAAGGGTAACCCTCTCAGTTCTACTCCACACGGACCACGAAAACACCGGCACTTATAGTCAATAAAATCACTGTTTATTCGACACACAATGTTTAGCGCTTTCATCTAAAATCCTTAGACTTCTTCAGAACAATTCAATACCATTACACTCCTGTTTAAATACTTCTTTGTAGCCTATCAACATAAATCTTAAATTTCATATCATTAACCATTTAAAGTGCCAGTGTGCTTTCTAAATGCCATCTTACATAAAATCATATTTAAAAACTTCAAATACATATTATATGTTGTTAAAAACAATATACATTTAATAAACATTTATATGCATAATTTAATAAATATATTAATAAAAAAACATTTGTTATTTCATAACTCCTTTCCCTAACTAACTTCATTTTTTAAAAAAGGCTTTACTGATATGTGGTCATTGATACCTGGATGGGAAGAGGCATTTAATTTGATTTGCCATCTGGCTTCTTGTTCTCCTAATTTCTTTTTAATGCTCCCACCCCTTGGGTTTCCTTTAACTGTCTCTAATATTCCAAACAAAAACACACTACAGCCCTTGTTTTCTGCTATGTGCCTCCATAAGGCATTATTAACATCCCTTTTCTTTATACTATAGTAATGATCATATATTCTTTGCCTGAGGCACCTATCCGTCTTGCCTACATAATAACTGGGACATTTAGTGCATTTCGCTAAATAAACAACATGTTGTGTTCTACAATTTCCTTTATTATACCTAATAGTTGTGTGATTTGTGTCTTGTAATACTGTGCTTGTCTCATTTACTATGTATTTACACTGATTGCATGAACCACATCTTGTAGTCCCTCTCTTGTCCGTCTTGTTGTCATATATTTCCTTTTTCCTTTCTAACTCGTTCTTTATATTATATCCATTCCTGGAGACAAGCCTGGGTAGGTTTCCTACTATTTCCTCTATATTTCTGTCTGTCTTTAAAATATTCCAGTTTTTGGAAATGATGTTCTTTATCTCAGCACACCAGAGTGAATACTGAATAACACACTTTCCAATTGTTGTAGGTGTCTTGTGAGATACATGCCAAATAGGGCATTGTACTCTATGATGGGTCTGATGAGTGATGAGTAAAGAGGAACAATGACCTCCTTTTTTTCTAGAGAAGAACCCTTTTGTGATGAAGTGTGCCAAGTAGAAGGATTTCCTGACTACTGTGATGATGTGGTTATCAAAGGAGAGACTACTGTCCACCTGCATCCTGAGGTCTCTTATCACACTTTCAGTGATTAGTGAGCTACTGCCTATATGGTAGTTCATGGGTACCGAGTTTTTCCCAAAGGGAATGATAATGCACTTCTTGGCATTGAGCTTGAGGCCATGACTTTAATGCCAAGCATCTGTCTCTGTGAGGCCCTTTTATAGAATGTCTACATCATTAGGTGATTCTATTATGGCTCCCCGTGTGCAGTCATCTGTGAACTTTGTAAGGCAAAGACATTTTGTGTTGGCCTGCACTTCAGAGAAGTAGATTCCAAACAGGAGAGGACCCAGGACCGAATCCTGTGGGTATTCCACTCGTCACTGGGCTGAAGTCGGACTTGGAGTTGGCTACTTTTACTGTGTGGGTTCTGTCATTGAGTCAGTTGGCCACCTATCTTGTGACATAGGGATTTATGCCCAGTTTAGTGAGTTTATCTATAATTCCAGAGTGGGGGATGGTATTGAAAGCCTTGATGAGGTCAAGATAGGCTGTGTGCACTACCTTGCCCTCATCTACGGCTCTAGTGACTGCTTCAAAGAAGCCAATCAGGTTTAGTAGACATGATCTACCTTTTACAAACCCAAACTGAGTGGGGTCCAGGGTTTGGAGGTTACCTATGTCTTTGCTTATAAGCGGATACCTATGTCTTTGTTTATAAGCTGCAAGATGATACGTTCCATGGCCTTGCAGACCAGGCTCATCAGGCTAATGGGGCGGTAGTTTCTGTGGTCCATGGGGGCACCCCCTTTGTGGAGTGGGATAACCATCGCTGTGCACCATTCAGTAGGCACATAGCTTGAGGTGAGGCTGTGGTTGAACATGGTATTTAGGTGGGGTGCCAGTTTGTTCTGTAGTTTGTGCAGTCTGCATCTTGGGATATTGTCTGGTCCCATGGATGCTGTGTTCTTGGCTTTGGAGAGTGTGGTCTTTACTTGTTCATCCGTGATTACCAGGGCTTTGCATTCTTCCAGAATTAAGATGAGCCATTTGAAGGGTGAGAGGGGTGTAAAGTTAGCACTTAACCTGTCTGCCAGGATGTTGGCAATATTGTTTGGTTCTGTATATTTAGTGCCATTGTGCTGTAGCTCAGAGCAGATCTGAGTGTTGCCATTGAGATTGTTGACATAGCTGTAGAATGCTTTGTGGTTGTCTTTGGAATCAGTGGCAATTTTATTTTCATAACTGGCTTTGGAGGATTTTATAAGGGATCATAGTTTCTTGCTGTGGCTGACCAGGGAGTTCCTCCAGTCTTGGGATTTTACTCCTTTTTGCAACAGCTTCTTCCTTCTGTTGTAGAGTTTGTTTATGGCAGGAGACCACCAGATTGGCTTCATTTTTTTTGGAGGATAGTGTCTTGGTTCTGTTAGGGATGGCACAATCCATGCACTCGTGTATGTGCTTATACAGTGCATTTGTGTAAGATTCAGCAGTCGTACCTCTATTTTCCATCTGCATGGGTGTAGTGAAGTTTGTCACTTCTGCCTTAAGAAGCATGAAGTTGGCTTTGGAGTAGCTTTTGATGGTGGTTTCCTTAATGGTGGGGGGTAGGAGTTGGATGTCCAGGGTGATTAGTTTGTGGTCGGATCTGACCAGCAACCTTCAGACCCATAATCCCCCCTTTGGTACGTACCTGACCAGAGACATGCAGCAACTGGAACATCCACAAAGGTTCCTTACAAAAAGAATACAGGGCATAAACACAGTGTCATATGCATATCATCTTAAAGCTCTATCTCTGTACTCAGTCTCTTACAGACTACTTTGAGGTAGTCTGTACCTGCCATACAAATCATCTTTGGACCCAGCTCTGATGAACCTTTTGTACATCTTCAAAACAAACAGCATAAAAACAACTAGATCTAAAGATGCAAATTTTACTTGCAACACAGATAGGACATGTTGGAGATACAGATATGTACATCAGACAGTTCCCATTTCCTAGAATAGGCTTCCCATCCATGTAAAACAAAGTCCTCCCCAACCCTGTTTAAGCATAACTTGGACCACTGGATGGGAAATTGAAAATTCACTCCTGGTCTGGTTCCTATGTCTCTGATGGACAGAGGCAGTCAACACATCATATCATAACCAACAATCACCCCTACCTAAACATCTAAAACATATAACTTGTGGGACACATTTAAATTACATAACTAGGCTTATAATGGCCCTAGTGGACATTAGCCTAGTGTACACCTATGAACCAATGACCCAATGGATTAAGGCTCTAAACTCTTAATGACCTGCTTCTGTTGTCAAGGGTACTGGGTTTAATTCTTCTTAGCTCGATTTGCCCCCTGGATGACTTTGAGGAAGTCACTTAACCTGCTAATGCTCCTGGGACTTGGTGGATCGAAAATATTTTATGGGGGTTGCTGTAATGATTAAGGTGTTTGGCTCACAGACACAAGGTACAGTGTTTGATTCTTTTTTTTTTTTTTTCAAATATTTCTTTTATTTTCCATAATATGAAACAATGCATGCAGAAAAATGGAAAACATCGCAGTTATGAACATTAAAATGAAACGTTGAATAATTACAGGATATTATGAGTATCCAAACAGTTTAGCAGTGGTACATATGAGAAGGAAAGGAAAAACACAAGGAAAGCATTGTAATCAGTTTAACCAAAAACAATTATATACAATATTTACAACATACTGTGCTACAATTCCTCTACAGGAGTAATGCATGAAGTAGTAAAAAATAATATTAATTGAGTTAACAGTGGTTCTCCGTTAATTAACAGGGATAAGGATACATGTTGCACTAAATGTATGAATGGGAAGTTATTCACTAAGAATTAAATCTATAAGTTTTTTCCATAATTTACTAAAATAGGCTCTCTTTTTGGGACCCTTTATAATGAATTTATGAGCTGAAATGTGTTTGTAAGCCATCTCTTTGAAACTTTTCCAACTAAGTTTGGTGCGATCCATCCAATTATTAGTGATGTATAGTTTAATAAGTGAACAAAGAATAATTAAAATGTGGAGTTGTAATTTAGATAATTTGGAGGTAGGAATATGAAGAATGGCTGTTTCCCACGAAAGAGTGGAGGTGTAGTAACCCATTTTTTGCAGACGAACTTTTAGAGAGCACCAGAGTTTGTGAGAGTGGTTGCAATACCACATAATGTGTAATAGATCCACTCTCGGATAGGGACAACAAGTACAAGAGGGGGATGAGTTGGGGTTAAATTTATTAAGTATTACAGGAGTGTAATAAGAATTATTGTTTAGCATCAGTTGGGTATATAAGAGTTTCTTAAAAAGGGAGAGTTCTAAAGTAGATTTTATGGCTGCGAGTTTTTGATCCTCTGTAATAGGAGAGCCAACGGTATTCCAATAGTTGGAGAAGAGACAGTTTGAGTTGTATAGCAAGGTATTCAATAGTTTGTAAGAGGATGAGATAGTTTTTTTAGTGCTCGAGATTACGGATATAATTTCGACTAGTTTGTTAATTTCCTGAAGGTTGGGAGATAGATTGAAAGGTTGTGCAAGTATAATTTCTCTTAATTGTCGAAGAATAACTGTGTATTTATTATTAGTTCCAAGAATTAACCATAGCTCGGGAAGAGTTTTAGACCTATATTTGAGGATGTCCCATACATTGAGATCCTTGATGAGAGGAAATTTAGTAAGGTCAAGCATTACATTATTGATTTTGAGGTTTGGATTATGATGAAGTGGTTGGAGAAGGGGTAGAATATTTTCCAGTTTGATGTCTTTAATAAGGTTTTGGAAAAGCCTGATTTTATGTTTCAGGGAATGTGCTAGATTACAGTTGTTCATAGAAATAGTGGATAGAAAGGGGATAGCCTGAGGATTAATTTTGTTAGAGATAATATGGTGATACCAAATTTTTAACCAGGATGGAGAGTGGGTATGAGTTTTGCTGCTAACATTTGAAATAGACCAGACTCTATTTGAGCAGATAATCTTGTAGTACAGTTGAAAGTTTGGAAGGCCTAGCCCCCCTTTCTCCTTAGGGTAGGTTAATTTGGAGTAAGAGATCCTAACTGACTTAGGGAACCAAATGAACCCAGCTAAGTCTTTGTTAATTTTGGAGAAAAAATTATTAGAGACTAACATATCCGAAGCATTGAATTGATATAGGAGTCTGGGTAAGACATTCATTTTCACTATTGCTACTTTGGACAAGAAAGCTAAATTCATAAGTTTCCATCTTTGTAGATCTTGCTGTATGGTAGACCATGTTTTTAGTAGATTGTTTTGGAGCATGGAAGCTTGGTTATGTTCAAAGTGGATACCTAGATATTTAAGGTTATATGTTATTTGGAAAGAGGACTCAGGAAAATAGAAAGATTTGTGGGAATTAGGATTGATTGGGAAGATATGTGATTTTTTGTTGTTAATTTGATAATCTGATGCAATAGAGAAGTTCCTGATGGCATCAAAAATTTTGGGTAGGTCTGAATTGGGAGACTGAAAGTATAGATTTAGATCATCTGCAAAAGCTGATAATGCAACATGTGTATTTAGGATTTTAGGGATATTGTGGTGAGTATTCTGGGTGATATATAAAAAGAAGGGCTCGATAAAAATGTTAAAGAGAAAGGGTGAAAGTGGGCACCCCTGTCTTGTTCCATTAGTAATCAATATTGGCTTGGATCTCTGTTTATTTATGTAAAGGTATGTGTGAGAATTTGTATAAAGTATTCTAATCATATCCAAGAAGGATTTAGGTACATTGAAATGGGACAAGGTAGCAAACAAAAAATCCCAATTAACTCTGTCAAAAGCCTTGGAGGCATCCAAAGTTAAGGCGTATATTGGGTTTTTTCTTTTTTGGTAAATTGTATTAGGGAATCCAAGGTTAGGGTATTGTCCCATGTGTGTCTATTGCTCATAAAACCAGCTTGGTCAGGGGAAATTAAGGACGGAAGTATCTTTTGTAATCTATTAGCTAAAATAGCAGCAAAAATCTTAATGTCAACATTTATTAACGAAATTGGTCTGTAATTGTGTGGGTCTGCTTTGTCTTGTTTGTTTTTTAATACTAAGATAGTTTTTGAGTTGTTCCAATGTATGTCAGTAATACCCTCCTTTATAATACAGTTAAAGACTTTCAATAGAATGGAGGAGATTTTTGAGCAAAAACTTTGAAGAAGTTAGTAGTAAAGCCATCAGGGCCCGGAGATTTGCCTGTTTTAAGGTTATTTATGATGTCTTGGACTTCTTGAATGTCGAACGGAGCAGATAAGAGGGAGACTTGGTTAGTTTTAAGAGAGGGGAAATTAATGGAATTAAGAAAAGACTCCATCTGAGGTTTGAGAGTGTTGCGTTTATTGCTACTATAAATATCTGAAAATAATTCAAAAAATAAATGTATTATTTCAGAATCTGATTTGTAGATTTTCCCTTGGTAACGAAGGGTGGATATTCTGGGAGCACCGTTATTGTTTTTTAATATTCTTGCCAAAGTTCTTGAGGGAATTTGTGCCCATTCAGAATATGTTGCTATAAATTTTTGTTCCTGTAAGGAATAATTCTGTGAGTGAAGTTCAAATAATTCTTTGCGCGTTGAATTGATCAGTTCTTCAGTTTTTGGGTCTGGAGATAATCTCTGATTTTTTTCTAAAGATGAGAGTTTTAAGGATAGAATATTTTCTTTTTTAATGTTGAGTTTTTTAAGAAAGGAAGCTTTACTAATCAAAAAACCTCTCATTTCAGCTTTGCAAGCCGCCCATTGGATGTCTGGAGGGATTTGGGACTTTGTGAGATTAATGTCGAGATCCAATAACATGTTATTAATTTTATTTAATATATCTTTATTATTTAGTAGATTATTGTTAAGGGTCCAGTTAGCAAAGGTAAAATCAGGGGTATTGAATCTAATTTTGAGAGAGATTTTTGCATGATCAGAGAGGAATCTGGGTTCAATATTAAAAGTATTTTTAAATTTAGATAGGGGGTCTGAAATTAGAAGGAAGTCTAGACGTGACCAAGATTTGTGACAATTAGTGTAGAAGGTATATAGATTTTCTTTGGTCAAAATATTACTAAAAGTAATAGTGTCTATAAGATTAAAATCTGAGATAAGTTCCTCTAAGGCTATAGAAGCTTGGAAGTTATAAGAGGAGGAGTTGCTGGTGCGGTCTAGGCTAGGATCTATTACCGCATTCCAGTCCCCACCTACTATGAATAAGTAATTTGGAAATGAGTTTAGTATATTATAAATTTCTAAAATAAAAGTTTGTTGTTGAGAGCATGGACCATATAGGTTCAAGAACAGAATTGGTTTGGAGGAGTCTGGGAGTGTAGAGGTGAAGTAACACCATCTGCCGTTTATATCAGATTTATATTCATTGATAGCTTCCTGGAATTGTTTCTTAATTATAATGGCCACACCCTTCGAATTTGTGCTATCACCAGCACTTATTATAGACCTAATCCATTTTCTATTTTTTACATTCTCCCACTCATCTTTAGATAGGTGTGTTTCCTGGAGAAAACAGATACTAGCCTGGGATTTAAAAACAAGGTGGAGTAGCAGTTTTCTTTTAGCAGTATTTTGTAAGCCTTTGATATTCCAAGAGTCAACAGACCAACTCATGTATGTTAATACTAAACAGGGTATAAGGAAACATTATATATTTGGAAACTTAATATAATATATGAGTAGATTAATGTGTGTTGGAAAGAGTCTGCCTTGTGCTTGCAATAGGCAAAAAGGGAGATGGAGAACCACATCTGATCTGTGCCAGCAAAAAGTTTGAATGTAGAGGAGAAAGTAGCAAAATACTCCTTCTGACATACCCCGGTGCCTACCCACCCGAACCACTTAGGTGAAGAAGTACATAAACAAACAAAAGAAAAACCTAACAATTCTATACATATATACAAAGAAAATCTCATCCAAAAGATTATCAAACTAGATCCCTACTACAGTGCACATACAGCATCCATGTGTAAATGATACACCTACTAGTATGTCAAATAACTATGGCCTATTGTAAATGAACATACATTTGTAAGCCTGATCGCTTAAACTTAATGTATGTGAGAAATGAAGATCTATGAATTCCATATATAACAGACTTATTACTAGTAGTAACACTTCTTATGGAATTACAAACACAACAGGTACACTGTAGAATTGGCACACCACTAAAGCCTTATTAAGCTTATCGCATACAAGAACATGTTACTAGTGATTATAACAGTATAATAGAAGTTGTAAATGGTTAAGGAGCTGAACAGTATAAATAATTGTGATATTGTTTGGGCAAAAAGGTATTTACAATGAACAGACTCTGATAATAACAGAACTAATTTAAAACTAAGAGTCTTGTTGTGTTATTGTATCCTTCCCTCCCTCTGTGTTTACCATTTACCAGATTTAAGCACTTCTGATTGAAGTTTAAATGGTCTTTAAAACCCCTTCTTATCTATTTACTGCCTGTTTAGTTAAATCATTAAGTTAGTTTTACAGCCTTATGTCTAACTCTGTGGCCACCATGCCCCCATAAGCAATTTACACACAAATCTTTCTTTATTTCCCAACTCTGCATATATATTTATATAACTGTAGACTGCAGCCAGTTCAGTAAAACAGGAAGACAGTGTAGGCATATATGAAAATTCTATCACCTAGGTTTCTTTTAGAAGTATGTATCCAAATACTGAATATTTCATATGAACAAGGTTTGCTATATTTATGATTTTGTCTAGTTAATTATACTGTAACATCCTGCTGCAGTTAAAACTAAATATCACTTCCTGACGTCTGTTATATTGCTATGTGGATTGTGTATGCTTAGCGTTTATTAGTGTAGATATTTATGCCTTTACAATACATGTTTTTTGCAACATGGGGCAAGGGAAGTCAAACAGACCATAATAGTCCCCGCTTAGCGTAACTAAAGTGCCCCAGCAGTAAAAACTGTTTTTTAACCTAAACTATGTACAGAGGATTCATAAAAAGTATGCAGGACCTTTTTATTACGTACAGCGCTGTAAGCGCGATTGATGGAGGACGAACCTAACGAGTATGCACTCCAAAGAGTCCCAGCAAAAGATATCCCACTGGAAACCTCGCGTAGAAGATGCGTTCCTTGCTTGACACATGGATCTGCCTTAGAACGGAAAAAAGGATGTTTTAAGTGTTTTAAACAGTCTTAAACCTGCTAAATGAACTTTGTTGATGCTGGATTAGTGAGCGACGATGTCACTGAAGCCTCCGGTGAGTAAATTGAGCTTATGAGGGGTAAATCTGCTGAAACGCTTGTATTAGAAGTTATGAGATTATACAGGTTCAGTTACCTTGTTAAATACTTTAAGGAAAGTCTCTCTTGCTTCATTTTGGGAGGTTACACTATATTTAATGTCATGTTGAAAAAAGATCAATGTGCTTGGAAAACCCATTTGAAATCTGATGTTCCTTTTGATAAGGTCTGAACAAAACGGAGCTAGTTTTTGTCTGTTCTCCTTAATGGAGATGGGTAGATCTTGTGAGAAGGTTAATTTGTGATTGTTCCACAAGAAGTTTTTATTTTTTTTTGCTGCATATAAAATCTGTTGAGCAGTCTGGAAATTAAGTAGTTTTGTGTATATTTGGCGAGGAGCTAAGGCATCTTGTCTTTTATGAAGCGCACAATGGGCTCTCTCAATTATGATATTTTTTTCACCTTCTGAATGGAGAAGTGATTCAAATATTTGCTTTGTTATAGCAAGTAAGCCTTGACTGTCATAGCTCTCTGGGAGACCTCTTATTAATATATTATTACGTCTGCTTCTAGCTTCTAGATCTGTAAGTTTTGTCTGTAAATCTGATAAAGAGGCTGTTTTGGCACGCAAATCATCCGATAAGGACTGTATTTGGAACTCATTAGATTGTACTTTTTGCTCAAGTGTGTCTACTCTGTCCACAATTTGATTGATGGATTTTCCTATGGTTGAAAGTTGTTCCGAGAAACTTTGTATAGCAGAATGAATGGGCTGAAGGGCCTGTTTCAGCTCATCCGTGTGAAAGCTAGAATCTTCTTTATTGTTTGTATCACTTTTGATAGGCTCCACATTATGTTTATTTGTTCTCTGCCTTTTTGAAAGGACCTCTTTTTCAGGTGAAAAAATTGCTGAGGATTTGGCTTTTGTTGTTTGAATATCCATTGTAATAGAGTCATTTGTTGTTTTTATCTGTTTAGCCATGTGGAGTTAGAGGTATTTCAAGTAGGAGCAGGCCTCCCTGGATCACTTGTGGAAATAACACTGTGGAAGAGCCAGAAATGATGAAAGTCTGTTTTGAGTTTTGCCCACTGCCAAAGTAATGCAAGTTCCGAAGAGATGAAGGTAAAGTAGCTCTTTTCGAGGTATGTAGAATCCTAGAAAAAGTAATTGAGGTGAGGAGCTCTGTGCATAAGCTGTTCACTAGTCGACCACCATTTTGGAATCCACAGTGTTTGATTCTTACCTTTGGCAGGGAAGTTGACTAGGCTTAGAATGGCCCATTAAGGAGTAATTAGCTATGAACCTATGAACCAATGTCTGTTTAATGACAATTACAATGTTCTGGTTGTGTATAACTATATAATAACCTCACTATGCATTCTGACTGGAAACAAAGGTCGCAATCCATAGCTGATAATACTTTTGTGTCTCAAGTGATGAATTTAAATATATTCATCATGTATTCCAGAAGTGTTGTGTGATGAGGTCTATAGCAGGTTTAGATCCCATGCGCCATTTTGTACTACAGGATTTTTTATAATGTTCCAACTTTCAGCCAGAATCATACACAACAGGACCAGAAGAATATATATTGTTCATTACTTTTTAAATGATGTTTCCATTTCAGAGCATGTGTTATCTTCACTGAGTACTTAATTAGTGTTACTTCTACATATGTACACAGTCAATAGGCTTGGAGTATAGTAGACCACTGATGAGCCTAGCCCAATTTCCAAATTATTCCAGAGCACTGCTTGGTTTTGTGACTTGTTCAGAGTCCTACTATAAGTAAAGGGAAACTGCTGGGATCAAAGCCTGGACTACAGGAAGCAACTTGTTGATAGCTCATAGTATTTCTCCTCTACCAGACACACAAACATGTGCACATGTATATTGCAAGTACATTAAAACACATTTAATTATTGCTCTAGGAAACTTTCTTGTTGCTGGTTTCTTGCAGTCTCATCTCTGAGTTAATGCATTTGTTGAGATTATCCAAAAAGAGACTAGACAGAACAGAATGAATAAGATTATACTGGACTATTGTTAAAGCCTATATTTTACTGTTTTCTCATTTTCATTATAAATGTAGATTACTGCTCTCATTCAAGGACTGAGGCATTTCACTGCAATGTATAAACCATCAATCAGTACACCAAAAGTCAAGGAGAGTTGTGTCTGCCTATATTAGGGAGCACTTTCTAGCTCCTCTTAGAAATATTTGACAAGTTAAAACTAGCAATGTTCATGCAAATGTTATTTCATACATTACACAGTTTCAGAATGAACACAGTGTAGTTGTTATATGGCTTTCGGTTTTGCCTTCAGGACATAATTTCCATTGTGTAACCTCACTTAATTGCTGTTTACATTACAGACTCTTTATGAAGAGCAAATATTTTTTTTTCTGACAAATAAAGCAAACATGCAAGTGACAGAGGCATTGTTCTGTATTTATATTGTGCAAAACCCTTTTAAAACTCATAGAGACTGGAAGAATTTTTGTTCTTCACTTTGATTATACAGTCTAAGGTCACTGAGTTTACAGAGCAGCAAAAATAAGAAATCATTTATTTTTTATTATGTCATGAACCATATAAATAAAAATGTTAAACTTACGATACTGTAAAAGAATTCCCTTTTTATGAATATGTAGTATTACATATTTGAAAAAACAGGAAAATTTGATATTGATGCTTCTAATGCATATTGCCTACTGTCCAGTAAATGCATGGCGGCATATTAAGGGGTATGAAGTCCATCCTGCTTGACTGCAGAGAGTGTTGGTTTGTAATCACAAATGAAATAGATAAATGGTTTTATTTCAGCACATAAAATTGTACTAAGAAGGTAGAGTGGCTTCATTCTGGGTTTATTGTGACTTCTTTTGACTGAAGAATATGTTTTAAGAAAGACTGATCGTCTAGAATATGAAGGGGAAAAAGAAAGCAATGTAGCACAGCATTAGGAGGTGCTGCTCTCCTGACTGTACAGTCATTAGATGGAAAACTGAGGTCTCATCATTTTGAGTTAGTGGTGACACGGGTAGATGTTAAAAATCAGATGGCACTTCTCAAAAAGAGTACAATTCCTTTGTTACATTTTGATTAACATAACCACAGGTTGTGACAGTGGCACAACAGGTAACACACTCATCTTTGGTGCTGAAAGACCAGAAGGCTTTTGCTTCTATTCCCACTCCAATAGAGTAGGTTGCCGACACTGCAGT
Organism: Protopterus annectens; assembly: GCF_019279795.1. NCBI lineage: Eukaryota > Metazoa > Chordata > Ceratodontiformes > Protopteridae > Protopterus > Protopterus annectens. The sequence goes on along the minus strand of NC_056730.1, from coordinate 458,044,765 downwards.
GCAATATTAGGGGGTATTGCACACCTAAGTGTGTCATCCTTTAGATGAGATGTTAAACCAAGGTCCTATCTGTTTGAGCTGGTAGTAGCTAAAGTGGATGTAAAAGCTTCCATTACACCCATCAAAAACAGTAGCTGACCTTCCCTGATGTCCTGGCCAAATATGTCCTAGCAATGTACATTGGGTCTCCTCCCTGAAAAAGGCCACTAGCCTAGAGGGGGTAACTCAGTCAAAAAAGGACAAAATAAAAAAAAAATGCAGTGACACCATTCTCCTCCACCAAATGTATCCACCCAACCCCCATTTGCCACAACTATATTAATCACACATTCTCTTCTGCAGCCGAAATGTTAAAAATAATACTTTATCCCATCTTTGTATTTAGTTTTTCATCCTTGTCGAAATTCCCCATGCAATATCAAGTCCTTTAAAACAATCAAACCAAAAATTTCCTTTCAATACAAGCTAATGAAATCTAAAATACATTATTTTATACAGTCCAAAAAACAAACAAAAGCAATATTGAAATATTTCCTGCACTGTTCCAAAAATGGCACAATGTTGCATGACAATATTCTCCTCAAGAAAACCATATATTTATGAAAGTCCTCAAAATTTTTGTCTTTTATTGCCTGTTATCCCTTCCTGCAGTTTTCCTAAAGATACACTAAATACTTTTCTATCAGAATTTTCTTATGCCATTTTCCTTTCCCCTTCTATTTCATTCGTTTTTACATAGTTTGATTTTCCCTCATATGCCTCCACTATCACATTTCTTTTCCATGTTTCTTACTCCAACCTCTTGCAATAATTTTTCATATTTTATACAATAACTTCCTCACCATGGGATAGCTACTCTTTTATATTACTTTTGGTGCCCAAAATAAATGAATTGAAACCATAAATACAATGTGATTTATTAAAATAATGCCTATATTTTCTTGGCTGTTAACTATTACACCAATTTTAAGGGATTTAACCTTAACCCCCCCCCCCCCAAAAAAAAATAACTGAAAAAATGTCAATTATTTCCCATTTTACTGGGAACATTTATAACCATTCTAAATATACTAACTTCTATAATACACACATATTTATCATATATACTTTTCTACTGTACACAAATTGAAATGCATTCTACCATATTGCTATATTTTATTTCCTGCAACATCGCCAGTGACTGAGAACAACTTTTTAATTTCTAAATCTAATTCCTGAGACACAAATTCTAGTCATCATAAAATAAATTCTTCCCTATTAAGCACATCTCCAAACTCTGTACTTTTCTGTTTATTTAAAGATGATCCTAGCTTCTCCAGTAATTTTACTTACATGACTACCTCTTTCATGTATTCTTTCTTCACCACCATTACCAAGTTATCTGCATGACAGCAGCTAAAGCAGTCTTAACTCCTAACCCCCACCTCTGCTTCTTCCATTTCACTCTGCAAGTTATGATAACAGCATTCATAACCAGACAAAACGACTCCCATGTAACATGAATTTCTCTTTAACTTCTCTGTTAACCTTTGCTTCTTTCTATGCACCCATTCATCATCACTGGTACCCGTATCTTATCATATAATTTTTTTCTTACTCCAGATCTTTCTAAAAATCACCCATGTCTACTTATGACACACACTGTCAGATATTTTCAAAACATGATGTACCACTATAATCTACCACTTCCTTTAAATTAATTAACGTCTTATTTAAATATGTGTTTAACAATAAACATACCATCACATACCGCTCCTAGTAACACTTTTGGAATCCTTTTTGTAAATTTTTTTCTATAACTATCTCACAATTTGTGTTCCTCAGCATTGCTAGTCACCAGCTCATCAGGTTCTTTCTTTCTCTCGTCTTTCATTTAAACTTTAGCACACCTCCCCATATTTCCTCATCTTTCAAGCTGTCCTTGAATTATGGCTCCCTACTGAAATGTTAGCATTCGAAGTGATGAGTGCTGTCAAGCCAGGAAAAAAAAAGTCCAAAAACGCAGGAGAACAGTGAATCTCAAAAATCGTTCTTCTTTAAATTTCATTTTGCATGGTGGCAAGCCCCTGTGCACCTCCATGTGGGGACAAACCCCCCACACCCCCAAACTTACATATACCAACTCAGAGATTGCCATACCTGGGAGAAAATGGAATATTACGAGAAATGGCATCTCGGACTTAGTGTGTGTAAGTCTGATCTTTCATCCCTTCATTGACTGTGTTTTAGGACTTGCTAGAGCAAGTTGTGTCTCAACATTTCAAATGGTTACTTTGAACCATTCTTTCAAAATATCCAAAAACACTTTATTTTCTTTTTCTACCATGTCTTTGTGAAAATCCATAACAAAGTCCATCAGGACTTGGAGCATCTTCTCTTCTAATATTACCTCTAGCTCTTTTTAAATGCACCTTTCCAATGTATCTTACAACTTTCTACTGACCTTTTTTTTGTACTTTCCTCCTCATATATATTTTCTATCTACCCTGTTACTACTTCCATGATTTCATCTTCCCTATACCTTATTATTACTTCTTATCTAATGTCTGACTTATCTTCAACCTATGTATTTAGCTTGTTTCCCCCAAAATGTAAAATGTTCTTTTTGCTTTTAAGAAGTATTTCTGTTTATTGGGGAGGAGGATGCGTGGCTAGCCTTAGTCAAAGACAGAGGTCTAGCTTCTGTCTTTTCCCTCAGCCTCATTGCATCCAACTAGAAAGCAGTTGTCTAAACACCTATTTCCTTTTGATGAAATGATGACTTATGCAGAAAGCAAGAAAAGACATAAACCCTTTTTAGATTGTTTTAAAAAGGCACTGACAGATGAGGACTTACTTATCTTGTTTGAATGGATGGCATTTATAGTATCAAGGGTGGAGACTTACCCACAGCAGCAAGTTAAAATTGACCAGCTTGAGCCAGAACTAATAGCCACTAAACAAGAGCTTACAGCATTGAACAAAAATGTGTAGCTTAATGACAACAATCTGGACCAGATAAAGAAAAATGTGAGTGCTCAGTCCAGCAAGGTAGACAATTTGAAGAATAGAATGTAGAAGGCTAATGTCAGGTTCAAAGGGATACTGGAGATAATTCCACACTGGAACTCCAACCCTTTTTCACAAGGCTGCTATAGGAGGTGATACATGTACCAGGACATCTCAATCTAGGGTTCAAAATGAAACATAGAGTAGGGCTGCTTAGGAGGGAAGCTCCCCTATCCTGACATGTCCATAGGATTATAGGATCATATGAGATTACTAGGTTATTGGCCCTAAGGCCTCTGCAAGCCTAGCCATTTTATAATCTTGTTCCCATATAGACCAATGTATATAGTCTATGTTTATGCATGAATCTAAGATCAGCACTGGCCACCCCTGTCTGAGAGGGACATAGGTGAAAGCCCTGGTGTAAACTTATGGATTCTCATCCAGTTGTCCAGGTTACGGTTAAATAGGGTCATTGAGGAGCTCTGTTTTACATGAACTGGGAATTTGTTCTAAAGGAGTGGCAACCTCTGGCAGACATATTGGTCTCTCCAACATCCCCTGTTAATATCACAGGCTACGTTAAGATCCCTATAGTGAGTGAATCTTGTCCCATTGGATTTCTGGATGTGCAGCAGCTTCATCAAGGCAGGGTCTGAGACTTCTCTGTAGGCCAGACACAAGTTGCCTCTAAGCAATCTATATGATACTGATTAAAGTGATAGGGCCTTCAGTCTGTCCATGTAGGTCATGTGTTGTAAACCCTGAATTTTCTTGGGGAGAAGAGGTGTCTCCAGTTGCTGCAGATGCCTGGTGAGGTACATACAGAAGGGAGCATTGTACTCCATTAGTGCTGTGATGAGAGCCAAGTATAGGGGAGTTATAACTGCCTTAGCTTTGGATGCTATACTCTTGCTTATGAGATGTGCAACATAGAAGGCCTTCCTTACTACTGTGGACACCTGATGATCAAAATTAAGGCTGATAACTTGTGTTACTAAATCTCTCACCACTGGGTTTGAACTTAGGGGGATATTATTAATGTTGTAATTAGCAGGGGTTTCTCCTTTGCCAAAGGGGATGATAATGCATTTTTTTGCATTTAGTTTAAGTCTGTGGCTTTGACATCAATCATCTGTCTGTGTAAGCCCATTTTTGGGGATTCGATGATTGCACCCAGTTTGCAGTCATCAGCAAACTTGGTAAGCCATAGGCCATCTATTTTCACCTGGACTTCTGAAAAATAGATACCAAACAGTATGGGGCCTAGCACAGATCCCTCTAGAACATCACTGGTAACAGGTCTGTTAGTAGAGTTGGCATCCCCAATTTTGACTGTTTGTGTTCAGTTTGTGAGCCAGTTGGAAACCCATCTAGTATCATGAGGGTTAATCCCCAGCTAGGTGAGTTTCTCAATGATACTCGAGTGAGGGATTGTGTCAAAGGTCTTGACTAGGTCAAGGCAGGCAGTGTGAACTGTTTTGCCTTCATGCAGGGCTTTGGTGAAATCTCAATGAAGTCCACCAAGTTTAGCAGGCATGATTTCTCCTTAATGAAGCCAAACTGGATCAGGTCAAGAGTTTGTAGGTCACCTATTTCCTTGTTGATAAGATCCATGATGATTCTCTCCATGGTCCATGGTCTTGCAGATAAGGCTGGTTGGGCTTATGGGTCTATGGTTTCCAGGGTCAGTTGAGGGACCCCCTTTGTGCAAGGGGATTACAGTTGCTGTTTTCTGCTCAGCTGGGACAAAGCCGCTGGTTAGACTGAGACTGAAGAGTGTGCTCAGTAGTTCCGCTAACTCCTGTTTTAGACCATTTAATAGGCAGCCTAGGATGTTGTCCAGTCCCAAAGAGACTGTGTTTTTCACCTTGGAAAGTGTGGCTATGACCTGCTCTCTGGAGATACTAGGCAGAAGACTGGTGACAGGTATGTTATGGGGTATAATTGGTGGTGACAGGGGGCGTGACGTTTTCACCAAATCTGTCTGCTAGCAGGATCATGATGTCCTCAGGTTCAGTATAATTGGTACCGTCCACAGTTAGTTTGGCACAAAGTTTGGCCTTCCCTAGATTTCAGATGTTGCTAAAGAATGTTTTGTGATTTACCTTAGCTAGGGCTGTTAATTTAGTTTCATAAGTAGCATTACCCCATCTCAATACTCTCTGGCAATGTCCCTGTTCCAAACCTGATTAACCACTATCATTTGCCCTTCTCTTACCTCACTATCCTTAACCGCTTTTTAACAAGCCGCCTCGCCTTTGTAACTGACCTATGTTTTTTTTTTATATGCTGCTGTTATTTTTTTCCCAAGATGTGATGTATCTTTATATTGTATTTAGAACTCAACTATCTTCCTTTTTTGCATTAACAATGTTCATATGTCTGTTATGTACCTGGAGCTTTTCTCCCCGGGCCTCCGCTGAAAATGGACATGTATCCAGTCGGACTCTCCCGGTTAACAAATGTAAAATAAAATAAATAAATAAAAATAGAGGACTTTACAAGATGTTTAATCTGCTTGTCTATGCTTTGGAGGGAGTTTTTCCTTTGCTGGGGTCGTTCCCTCTTGTTTTTTGACAGCAGTTTCTTTCTCTTATTTTATAACCTATTTATGCTGGATGTCCTACAGGGTGGCTTACTTTTTCCTGAGGATCTTGATTTGATCCATTCCTGTACAGCTGAGTCTATCCATATTATAGGTGTTAATACAAGGCATTTGTGTACACCTCATTATAGGGGTCATTGCTATCAGTGCTGGCAGGGTGTCTGAAACTATTGATGCCATCTCTCAGTAGGCTATAATTTGCTTTGGAGAAATTTTTTAACCTTTTTGCTCCTGAGGGTGGGTCAGGTATGATTGTTACTTCGAACAAGACTGATTTATGATTGGACTTTACCAGGGAGGGCCCCACACATGGGGCGGTGCAGCAATCCCCCATGTTGCTGAGCACTATGTCAAGGATGTCAGAGCCCTTGTGGGGGTGCTATCTGCTCCAGAGCATTTGTGTTAACAAAGTCCAGTAATCTTTGGGCGAGTTTGTTTGTGCTCACATATGTTACCCAGTCAATGAAAGGATAATTAAAGTCACCCATGACCAGGGTATTTGGCTGTACTGAGAATGACTCAAGTAGGTCCAGGTAGACTGTGTGGCTTTCATGGTTCATGGTAAAAGACCTATAGCTAACAATGATGTGGGGGGGAGGGCTTTCCTACAGTTAGCTGGACTTGGATTAACTCTAGAGAGTCGAACTGTTTAACCAGTCTAGAGGTGTATTTGTCTTTAATGAAGCTGGATACTCCTCCTCCCTATTTTTTACACGTTCGTTGTGTGATCGGAATGTGTGGAATGCATTGTAGCCCTGCATGGCTGGGGTACTCCCTGAGGTTTTGAACCATATCTTCCAAGGTGATAAGTGCTTCAGGTGAGTGCAGTTTCTGAATTAGACTCCTAGCATTAAGCAGCATAACCCTGAGTTTGTTTCTGGAGGATATTTTTATGTCAGGAATTTTGCTCTTATGACATTGTCTAAAAATGGCACTATGGGGGAGGCAAGTACCTTTGCCAACAACCAAAATCCTAGAGGTGACAGGTGATGTCCATCTCTGGCATTACGTCTGCTAGAACCTAAGATTGTCTCATTAAAAACAGAAGCATTCATGTGGGAGTTTCTTGGAGCAGACATTCCTTACTGTTCATGGAAGACTATCCACAGCTTTTGTTTGATATGAGGAAATTCCTGGAACCTTTCAGACAGGAACCGATAAAGTTACACTGTCAAGGGGTCTTAGTGTACATGATCCTACTTGCTGTCAAATTACGGGGAATCTAAAAATAATCTTGCATGACCTTAAAGAAGCCTATACATTTCTGTGCAGTGTGCAGCAACAAATCCATAACTTGGAAGTAGAGCAAGGCGAAAGGACTTGGCCTAAGAATGAGACAGAGTGGGAGATGTTAAAAAGGAAGAAAGAACACTCATCACCAACAGACAAATTGCCAGGGTGCCCCAAAAGGAACATAGTCACAGCCTGAAAAACAGTTGGTGAGACCAATAGACAACAAACTCCAAGCAAATAAACCACCAGGTAAGGGCTTTCAGGAAGACACAATCTAATAGGAATCAAGGCCCCAAAAATCACCACTTTTTGTGGATGGGAATCAACAAGAAAAGAAAAGTTAAAATCAACAACTATGAGGGCTCACTTAAATATGACATAGAGAAAGCCAAAATTGGGTCTAGATCTAGTCTGAGACACTGTCATATATCACAGTAGTTTAATACATCCCCAGAAAAAAGGTGGAACATAATGATCTGAGATTTTCTTGGACTCGTCTGATTCTGCAGATGAGAAGTACTGCACTAAGAATGGATTGGTAAGCTTAGATCATGCTGGTGGGTGATACACCATTTTTCTTCTGTAGCATTGTTACTATTAAGCAAGTTGGGTCAGGGCTGCCCCGCAATGCTATGTGCTGCTTTAACTGTTAATGCTAGTCATTGGAGCCCCTATGAAAACATGTATAGATTATGTGCATATTGCATACATTCTATAACTTGTCAAAGGACTGCCAAATAAGACAAAATGTTTGTAATTATTTTTTCACTATTGTTTGTGTGCACACATTAGTGGTTATGTCCTTTGCCAACAATCTGCATGCTTCTTTCTTTTTGCATACTGTAATTATAGGAATACATTATTAATACTATTTTGCTGGGGGAACACCATTATGGTGTGGTTCTAGTGCACAAAGATGGTAGATATACTGCTGTCAATTGTAAATGCTTTATACGAAGTGGTATATTCCTGTACATTTGAACAACTTATAAAGTTGACAAAGAGGAGTACAAAGACTTCCGGGCCTATTGCTCCCATTGTAGTGGGCTTATAAGGGACTGTAAGAATAATACTTTCTCACTGTGGAGAATACCCCACTGGGAAGAGTCAGCTAAGAATGCCATATGACAGTAGACTTTTAACTGGATGTTAAAAATAACATAAGGGATTCTCTTCTTCTTTCCAAACATAACGGACGTGTCATGCTTTTCTTTTTTCCACAGTTGAGTAAGGTGTTTGGTCTCATGATGCTTTGCAGATGTGGAGGAAGGGTTTTAATACCTTCCTTAGGCCCATTTTTCAGATTTAAATAGCCACCAGCTTTGGATATGTGGGCATTGTTGACATTCTTCTCTGTGCCACCCAAGGGTTTCCTTTTAGGTCCTAGTCCAGGGGCCTATCTAGAAAGAGAAATGGGAGGGAAAGGGGACCCAGCATACAATGTTAGACTTCATTTCCTTATAACATGATTTGCTTAATAAGCAGTTTTCAACACATTATATCAAACTGTTCTCCTGGAATGTAGGAGAGGGAACCTGTCCCAGGACATCAACATACATGAGATAGCCATTTCAGATCATGCTCCAGTTACATTACAAATACTATTTTCAGAGATGCCTGGTAGCTCAAAAAGTTGGAGATGGGTTAAATACAAATAGGACAACTGCCAAGGCAAACTCACCCTGAAACATGTTATTGGGGATGTCCTAACAGGGAACGGAGCAAGGGCAATGACTTCTTTCCTTACATGGTGGGAAGGTTGTAAATAGCTAAAAGATCTAATATACTAGAGGGGTTACATAAAAAAGAGAAGAAAAGAGAAGAGAAGAGAAGAGAAGAGAAGAGAAGAGAAGAGAAGAGAAGAGAAGAGAAGAGAAGAGAAGAGAAGTTGACCTATTAGCCAATGTTTTGAAAGATTTACAGAAAACCATAACAGACATTCCACATTCCCCGAATCTATGTGCTAGAGAAATTCAGCTACTCATGTGGTGTTACATGCTTGAAGTGACAAAAGTGGAGGCTAAGCCTGATGAGGTGTGGACAATATTAATGGCTCAGGAGATAGAGGGGGATCCAAAATTCGTCTTTTTTTGTTTTTTCCATCAGTTGAAGACATGATTCTCATTACTTCAGGTGAAAGATCTGGAAGGATCTATTATTAGGTGGGATGGGGAAATAAAGGAAGTATTCAAGAATTATTTTGTGGAACTCTATAAATCTACAAAGGCCAGCAATATGGATGTAGGGGACTTGGTCATCTCCCAGAATAGTTCCCTTCTCCTCGAGAAGGTTGTAATGTTAGATAAACTCATCTCCTACAATGAGGCTACATCTGCCATTTCAGCCCTGAAACTACATTAAGCAGCTAGCCTGGATGGCTTCTAACTTTTAGCAGATGACTGTATTGTTTTAACAGTCAATCTTCCAGATTTTTTAAAGGGGACTCTTAAATTCATCTGCTCTTTTCATAGGTTCATAGGAGATTACTAGGCTAGCAGCCATAGAGCCTTTACAGGCCTAACAATGTTAATCCCAAGTATCCCCATTTGTTCTTTTTTTGGATAGCTCACAGAAAGAATTTATGAACAGAGTGGGTGTGTAATCAACACTGGCTACCCTTGTCCATAAGGGACATGAGTGCCACCTCAGGGGTAAATTTGTGGTCTCCCATCCAATTATCTAGGTTGTATTTGAATAGGGTTAGTGAGAAGCTCTGTTTTATGTGAGTAGGGAGTCTTCCAGAGAAGCAGCAGTCTCTGGCAGACATATCTGTCTCTCCAGCATGATTTTGGAGAGGCATCAGGACTTCGGTGTAATACAGATAATTCTGTAATAGTCAGAGTGGGTAAGTCCTCACATGAACTGTAAGGAACAGCAAAACTATCATTCTGCTCCCCCAAATAAGTGGGGTTGTTAATAGCAGTGACATACGAGGAGACCCTGGAAAGGAACATTACACTTGTGCATAATTAGATAGTTTCCATTTCTTTCCAAAGGTATAACATTTTAAAACTATAACAGGCAGAATACTGGTCCTGCAGATGATGATCATGCCCCATATTCAATATTTGGTGTGCAACATTTCAACACCCCTTACCCACATTAAAAATCAAGATGCTAAAAGAGGCCATCAATAGTGCTGTACTTAGGGATACAGGAAGGCATATCTCTGCACAGCCAGCATATCTTCCAAGATGTCATGGTAGATGGAGACACTCTCACCTTGGAAGATATACCCTAGCATTCAAACTGGCACAGTTCATAAGATTAGTCTATGGAGAATGGGATATCGGGGAATCATCATTGCCCAGTGGAAACACCTGGAAAGGATTCCGGTAGCAGATACAGTCCTTCTACAGAGATAGCTAAGAATGGGGGAACTACAGATGGAGCAAATTTCTGTCTAATAACATTTGGCACCACCCCCAGGTAATGGGAGAATCAGTAAGAACTTTTTGGAAGACAAATGGCTGAGGGTATGGGACCAGATCTTGTCTTCTCCAGGTCAGAATAATTACATAGCTTTAGAGCCATCCATGTAGAATTTGCACTAAGAGATCAGTACTGATTTGCTTGTCAACAACTGCAAAATATCTGGAGGTCATGTATGCAAACACCCAAGTAGGAGGCCAGAATAATGCTGTGGAAGAATGTATGTAATCATGAAAGGGAAGGTGGGCGCAATTCATACAGATGCTTGGGAACCCGAGACACACAATCAGCAGGCAGGTGCAAATGCACTTGAAAATTCAGGAGGGGGTGACCTTCAGACCCACAGAATGAGGGCTGGTACAGAATGCTCATTCAAAGCTAAATCAATAGCCTACATTTAAGTCTCAACAAATGCATTTTTCCAAGTTGCTAGGATGTTTAGAATGGAAAGAAAGAATACTAATAATAGCTGGATGTGGGATTGTTGACATCAATTGTAGCCACATGTTCTACGAATGTCAGAAAGTGAAGGAATACTGAGCTTGTCTGACAGATTAAAATAAGCTTTTGGAATAGAACCACAGAATAGTTGGAAGGTGTGGCTCTTTGGTGTGATACCCAGGTGTGACAAACACAATACACAACTCTGATGGTGGGTGGGGTCCTTGTCTCCATTATTAAAACTTTTTGAGTGAGGAACTTAAGTCAAAAGATGTTATCTTCCTACAGAATTTACATAATTTCTTTTGAGAATATAAAGGGAAAATACTTTATTCTTTTAAGATTCCTGGCCAAATTATAAATTTGTCTGCAGCTTGGGATATTTTCTTATGTGTTACCTGATTATTATTTCCTTGAATTACATAAAGTACCTGCTTCTTCATGGTTATATGGTAAGCTGAGTATTATATATCATATACATAGTTTATGCTCCACACACTTGGATCCTTTTCCTGTTATGTTGCCATCAGTACAATTTCTCTTAATTCATACTTCACATCAGAGTTGTTGTGATCTAAGTAGAATACTTTGCTTTTGTCTTCACTGAACCATGACTGCCACATTTCTGCTCACTTGTCCAACATTTTCAAATCTTCCACTAGATTTTCTCCCATAGTTCACTGTTTCATCAATATTTGTGTCATCAGCAAACAGCCTGTTCTGTATTCCATCAAATATGTCTGAGACAAGCACACTGAAGAGTAATGTATCCACATCAGAGCTCTGCAATACTTCACTAATGACTTCCCTAGTTAATATCAGTTTCTCTCATCTCAACTCGCCACTGTCCTACCACCAAGCTGTCCAGTTCAGCAGTCTTGGTCCTTCCCCAGCCCATACAGTTTTCCTGTCAATCTCCTGTGTGGGACCATGTCAGAGGCCTAGAAGGAGTCCAGGTAGACTATATCTACAGGTACTACCTGTCAAGTTCACCTGCAAAATAGTTATAAAACTGGATCAAGTTTGACTGACAGCTCCTTCTATGCATGAATCTGTGTTGGTTGCTGTCCTGCAGATTGTTTTCCTCTAGAACTGTTGTCAGTTTTTATCTCAGGATACGCTCCATAACTTTCACTGTCACTGTTGTCAAGTTACCAGACCCATTGTTCTCCAGATTTGTTCTGCTCTCCCTTGCAAAGGGGTACCACAATTGCTATCCATCAGTCTTCTGACACTCCTACACTGGCCAGTGATATGTTGAAGATCTATCTCAGAGAGTCTATCAACACACGGGCAATATCTTTGAGGACTCTGAAAGGTAGTCTAGCTGATTTTTGTAGGTTACCATCCCTGCAAGCAGACAGCTCCCTCTGTTTCTCCTCTCTATTTATTATGGTATTTGTGCACTGATAATCTCATTCAGCCTTACCTTGCCGCAAGTATGGCAGTCAACCCTTGCTTTCATTTGTGAAGACTGAAGCAAAGTCCTGCCTTACCAGGCTATACCACATTCAACCAAAAATTAGGTCAGGAAAACTAAGGGTGGTGGAGTTTCTATTTTCATTAAAGACAAGCACACCTCCAGACTGGTTTGACAGCATGAAGCACTAAAACTACTCCAGATACAATTGACAGTTGGCAAGACACCCATCCAAGTTATAGCCAGCAATAGACCCCCTTCCATGACTCATAGTTTATAGTTTCATAGATTCGTACTAGGCTAACTGTCCTCGGGGGCATTTTTAGCCTAGCCAGTTACCCCATGTGAGAATCAAACCCTGCACCTTGTGTTTCTAAGGTAAGCACCTTAACCATTACACTAACCTCCCACCTCAGGACACCCAGTCCTTCCACCTGGACCTACTTGACTTCATCAAGGTACCTCCAACACCCTGATCCTTGGTGACTTAACTACCCCACCATAGACTGGGTGAACTATTCCTGCTCTAATGCACTCACCCAACAGTTCCTTGACTTTATCAATTCTAACACACTAGACCAGCTTGTCTCATCCCCCACAAGGGGAGATAACATTCTAGACTTGGTTCTCGCCAACATGGGTGACCGCTGTACCACCCCCATCATAAGTTCTTTCCTGGTGTGATCTGACCATCGGTCTGTCTCATTCAAAGTGTCTATTCCATCAACTCCCGCAGCCATAACCAGGCTAAAAAACTTCTCAAAAGCTGACTACACCCTTCTAAGAGAGGTTATCAGTAACTTCACACCACCACCACCCCCCTCAGAGGATGGACAAATATGCTGAACAGTACCCAAGTACACAAGCACCTGTACAACTGCATGGACTCAGCCATACCCAACTGAAATAAAACCTGCTCCTCAAGGAAACAGAAACCTATCTGGTGAACATCCTCTATCAACAGGTTTTACAATGAAAGGAAGAAACTGTTGTCCAACAGTAAAAAGGCACATATTCCCAATTAGAAAAACTCCCTCATTAGCCTCAACAAGCAAATTAGATCACTATTGAAAACCTCCAAAGCCAATTATGAATCAAAACTAGCGTCTGAAACAAAGACTAACCACAAAGCCTTTTTCAGTTACATCAGGAACCTCCATGGCAAAGCCCAGGTTTGTTCCAAATTAGTTCTTAATGGTACCACTTACACTGATCCTGTTGACTTAGCCAACCTGCTAGCAGATAGGTTCAGTGCAAACTTCACCACCTGTCCCCCCCCAAAGGCCCATTCAACATCCCCGACACTTGTCCCGCACCTCACATCTCCATAGATAAAGTGTTAAAGGCCTTATCCAAGGCAAAGAACACACCTTCCATGGGACCTGATAGTATTCCAGGCTGTATTCTTCACCATCTCCAGCATGAACTAGCCTCGCCATTGAGCAACCTATTCAACCATAGCCTAAGTACAGGCTTCATTCCATCAGAGTAGAGAGCTGGCATTGTCATCCCTTTGCACAAAGATGGTGCCACTATTGACCCTGGAATCTATTGCCTCATTAGCTTGACAAGTCTGATCTGTAAGGCCATGGAGTGTATTATTATGGATCTCATAAACAAGGACATAGGCAATCTCCAAGTATTTGAACCCACACATTTAGAATTTGTGAAGGGCAGATCTTGCCTGTTGAACCTGGTTGACTTTTTGAGACTGTCACCAAGGCACTGAATGAGGGAAAGTCAGTACATACAGCTTACCTTGACTTGGCCAAAGCCTTTGACACAGTCCCCCACTCAGGCATCATCGAAAAGCTAACACAATTTGGCATAAATCCCTATCACATCAGGTGGGTGGCCAACTGACTCACTGATAGGACCCACAAGGTCGCCTTCACCTCTGACAGCAGACCTGTCACTAGTGGTGTTCCCCAGGGATCTGTCCTAGGACCCCTACTGTTTGACATCTACTTCTCAGAAGTTCGGACAAAGACAAAAGGCCTGTGGCTGACCAAGTTTGCAGACGACTGTAAGTTAGGTGCTGTTATTGATTCCCCAAATGATGTTAACATACTACAAGGGGGTCTCACAGCAACAAATGACTGGTGCCAAAGTCATGGCTTTAAGTTAAATGCAAAAAACTGTATTATCATACCATTCAGCAAAAACATGGCCCCTACTGATTACCACATCAACGACAACCTCCAAAGCACACAACCTGTGGTGAAAGACCTGGGTACGCAGGCTGACAACAATCTCACATTCGACCATCATGTAGCGGCAGTGGTCAGAAAAGCCTTTTACTTGGTTTATCTCATAAGTAAAGGGATTGCATCCAGAAAAAAGAAGGTTATTACCTCTGTGTACTCCTCCCTCATTAGACCAATAATTGAGTACAATGCCCTGTTTGGTATGTACCTCTCCAAACACCTGCACCAAATGGAAAGGCCACAGAAATACCTCACAAAGAGAATCCATGGCTTCCAACACCTGTCCTATGTGGACAGGCTCAAATCACTATCACTCTACTCGGTATCATACAGATTGCTCAGAGGTGATCTGTGTCTCGCCTACAAGGCAATCTGAGACCCTGCTCTACGAGAGATGCTCCATATCCGTAAGTCTAACTCCTCATGCATTACCAGATCAAAAGACCTAAATCTAATATGTCACATTAATAAAAACCTGTTGGAGAGGCAGATATGTCTCCCAGAGGCTGTCCTGTCTCTGGAATAGACCCCCCTATACACGTCAAACAAAATACGTCACTGACCCTCTTTAAGAGCAAACTTGATGAGTGGATGGAAAACCACAAATTTGTCCCAGGGGTTCCAGCTGTGTCCCTCATTGACAGGGGCAACAAGTGCTGATTGAGGTTTCTTTTTTAGGGATAAACTCTTGGCTAGGCCTGTAATGGCCCCAGGGCCATTAGCCTAGTAATCTCCTATGATCCTATGAAATTACTCATTCTCTATTTCTCTGCTTTTTCACAGTTTTTCATGATCTTCCTCCCATCTTTATTTAACCTGGACAGTTCTGTTCTTCTCTTCTTTCTTTCTTTCTGTTATATACCTAAAAAGCCTTTCCTTCTTTCTTGATCCATTTTGTAAGCATCATTTGAACTTTAGCCTTTGCTGCTCTTACCATTTTTGTTGCCTTTTTGCTAGTCACCTTTTGCTGTACCTCTTCTACCATTCCATCCCCTCTTTTCCACATGTTGTAGGCTGTATCTTTTGCTATAATTTTTAGCTTCACATTCTCATGTAAATGTAAAGTAAAACATTGAATTCATTGGGAGGTCACAATATCCAGGCAGTGACACTTCTAAGGACTCACAATGCACAAAATCAATTATTTTTTCAAGGGGAGCAAACTGCCCTCTCACCTGCACCCTGATCTCTAAAGATACCTGTTCCATGATGGCATATTTATTTATCTATTTGTTTGTTTACTGGGAAGGTACGACTGGGTTAGAAAGAACCCATTTTCAGTGGAGGCCCGGGGAGAAAGCTCCAGTTATATACAGATAAGTAAAATCTTTATACACATAACATAAAATTTACATTAGTTACAAGTATATATAGTGATGTGAAAAGTAAAACTTTATACAAATCGCAACATGTTAGAAGCACATTAATATAAGGTAGGTGGACAATAAGTACACAATTAAATAATACAGAGTGAAAGGAGTACAGATAGCAAGAAAGTGCACAGTAGTTACAGTCTGGTTAGATATGTAGAAGAGATTAGCCTCTATCAGACGAAGGGCACAGCCAGGAGTTGAACATGTGTTGCTTCAGTACAGTTTTAAATGTAGGTTAATAGTAGTTTTCCCAGTACGTGGAAGAGAGTCCCATGCTCTTGCAACATAGTGGGAGTATAAAACTTTGTACAGCTGTCTTAGAAGGTTTCTATATAGAGAGAAGCTCTTTATCTGCCGACCTAAGTGTTTTGTTTGGGTTGTAAGGTATAATGATCTCATTTAGTGCTGGGCAGGCTTGAGTATTGTAGAGCAAGTTGTGAAGTATTAGGAGTTGGGTATATAGTAAATAATTGAGTAACTAGCCAGTTAAATTTTTTTAGGACAGATAGTGATGGGTTCTAGTTTTTGAGTTGGTAGCAAACTTGGCCACCTTATTATAATACTGTTCCATTTTGGATCTAGAAGAGCTCTGTAGATTGGGAAATGTAGAAGAAAAGTTTTGGCAAGTGTGGTTTTGGAAGAAGATGTTAGTATGTGTTTATTTCTGTAAAGTATGCCAAGTTTCTGGTGGGTTTTCTTTATGTTATGTTGTATGTGAAGATCAAACTGAAGGTGATCATCTATGATTACACCCAGTAATTTGGTATGGTGGACAATTTCAATGGCAATGTTATCAGCAGAGAGAATATTGAGGATGTTTGATTTACTAGCACAGTTCTTTGGCTGAAAAAGAAGTAATTTACTTTTTTTAGGGTTGAGGAACAGCTGACAGTTGTTAAGCCGGGATTCGAAGAGAAACTTTGTTGAGTGTGGGAGAGAAGGTTATGATTAAGAGAAAGTATAGATTAAAGCAAAAGTCAATTCTCACTCTTCTCTGACTCCACAGTATTAGAGCAGTAGGTGTTACATCCATGGAGGACAGGCTGTTATAGTGCACATATACAAGCTGGGGGATTCAGTATGCAGAGGCATGCTGCCAGTGGTGACAGCATACAGGACAGCTCAAATAGTTGCTAAAGGGAAGGGGGATGCTCTATCAGGGGTGTGATAGCCTACTTCACAGGACCAGTAAGTTGTTCCATTCTCTGTCATTCAGTTCTCACCATCTAGAAACAGATGAGCCAATAGGGTTTCCCACACAGAAATGAGTGGGCCATTCTCCTGGCCCAGGAATGCCCATTTCCTGCCCCACAGAATAAATGGGTGCAGGCAGATGAACTATGAAGTAATGTCCTGCACACAAAAAAAGGCCTTGAGTAGGGCCATCATCAAGAAGTAGAAGGAACAGTATGATAAATATGCTCTCATTGGCAAAGGGTCTAATATTTTTAGATGAATTTATTGAGACAATTTAACAGTTCCAAAGTGGTAAGACTGCACAACTGGATTTGATCAGACAAAGAATGCTCGATATTTTGAGGATGTCATGGTTGAAGTGTCTTTTCAGTGCTTTGAAAGATGGGGGCAACACCTCTGAAGTGGCAAACTAGGGTGGAAGACCCACTTTCTAAAATGGGAGATGGAGGTTGTGTTCCAAGTATACAGGGATTACACATCTCAGTATCCCTGAGAAAGCCTACACCTGAGGTCTGGAATAGAAACATCATCTAACAAGAAGAGCAATACAGATTCCACATTCTCCCTGGAACAGCGAATGGATCTATTCTTAGTTCTTGGATGGATATATGAGGGGCTGTAGGAGTTTGCCAGTATAGTTTACATGGGTTTTGTTGATGTGGTGAAGACATATGATGGTTTACTTTGAAATATCTTGTAGAAGGTTCTATATCAGCACCAAGTCCCACTCCCAAGGCCACAGCTAATGCCACCAGGCCATGCATTTCTGGAATGAGACTTCTATTTGCATTCTTGGCATTAAGTCAAGTATGTTCCAGCTGGGCACAGGACTAAACCAGGGTCTGTCTTGACTCTCCTCCTGTTCATAATTTTCATGGACAGGATATCAAGACATAGCTGATGTTTGGGAAAAATTCAGCTTAGGGATGCCAGGGTTACACATGTGTCGCTTGCTTACAATGTTAGCTTTTTGTCCTCAGTTCACTGTTTTCTGTGGAATGCTTTGGACTGGTTCACTAATGTGTATGAAGTGGGCAGTACAACAATTAGCATGTTTAAATCAGTGGTCAGGGTTCACTCTTGAAAAAGAGTGGATTGCTGTCCGTAAGGAAGAGACGACCAACTACCCAAAATGGAAGAATTAAAGTATTTTGGGATCTTGTTTGTATGTAAGGGAAGAAGCAATCAGGAGACAGACCATTGGACTGGTGTAACAACAGCAATACTGCATGTATTCTGTTGGGCAGTAGTGAAGTAAAAGCTGAGTCATTGAAAAAAGCATTTGCAGGTCAGTCAAGTCCCTAGCTTCATTTCTGGTCACAAGCTTTGAATCTGACCAAAAAGTATGAGGTCACAGACAAAACCAGTGGAAGTGTGATTGTTTTGCAGGGTTGCAAACTCCCAGTCTCTATTTAAGATTGGCAATCTGAGAGGATCTCTTTGCAGCCACTGCTCCTGGGGGTTGACAGCAATCAGTTGGCGTAGTCTGGGCATCTAATGAGGATGGCCCTAGACACTTCCTGTAGTAGGTGTACTAGTCATGGCTCAAAGGGGGGAAGACCTGGCCAGACCCAGGACACCATGAAGGAATTGCATGTTTCACTTTGCCTTGGACTGCCTGGCAGTCCTTCAGGATCAGATGGGAACTGTTACTGAGGATAGGGTGGTAAGATTAATATCACTACAGCCCTAGTCAAGATGAGCAACTTAGAAAATGGATCAGCAGAAGGAATGAACTGATACCTTTTTAGCTTTGTTACAAGCACACTCTAAAATAATTTACTGCCAGTTGCTGGATTGCTCACTGCTCTTTTCCAATTGTTTATATAAGCGTTTTTAATTCAAGCTTTACTGATCCCAGTAACATTTATTTTGTTTGGCTTGTTTGGATTCTCACTGTTAGTAATGATGTTGTCTAAATCTTCTTCTATCTGTTTTTGGCCATAGGATTTCCTGATGACTTCAGATCATTCTCACTCCAATTTGTCAGACAATGGGAGTAGGCCCTCATCTTCTACAGGGAGTTTACTATATAGCATCTAATGTGTCAGTGAGGCAACACTTACCTTTGGTGCAGAAGGCTGTGGGTTCTATTCCCACACCAGCTAGACTGATGCTAACATTATAGTGTAGCATAAAGGGGGGTGCTGGACTGCGGTGGTGGTGCTGCGGTAGCGTTGTCACCTCACAGTAAGACGTAGTCCTGTTCGATTCTCAGCTAGAGCGTCTTCTGTGTGGAGACATGCATGAATGGGCGTACCTTCATTGAAGGTTGTGTGTCAGGGCTGGCAACTCGGCACATAAAAATCGACTGCCAATCATTAGCGGACTGGAGTTCCTCTGTGGCGACCCCTAACTGGGAAAAGCCAAAAGACACAACAACAACATAAAGTGGGGTGCTGCACTCCTGAGTGAGCTATCCTTCAGATAACACATTAAACCAAGGCTGCATCTACTTGAGTTGGTGGTAGCTCAAATGGATGGATGTGAAATATCCCATAGCACCTATTGAGAAGAGTAGGGGGAAGTTTCCCAATGCCCTGGCCAAATTACCTGCAGTAGTATAAATGCTACCTTGGGTGTCCCCTGAAAGAGGCTGCTAGCCTAGAGACTTACCTGGTCTACAAAGGATATAAAAATGTTTTAAAAAACAGGGATGAGGACAAGGAACTCACAACTGTGAATTTGCAGGTGGTTCCAGGATTTTTGGTCATTCCTTCTATACTCCTTGGACCTAAATGATATGTAGTCCATTAAATGTCAGACTGTTATGTGTAGTGGGTGCTCTTATCATAAAGTCTGAGCTGTCTATGGACTTCAAAGTCATAAACTGCCCATTTACATACTTATTCTGTGTACAAGTGTATCACTCATGCTAAGATGCTAGGAGTAACATCTGGTTTAGCTGCTCAGCATGTGATAGTGGCTTTATTGGGAGCCGCGTCCATGATGATGCTTACAGCCACACTCTGCATCACAGAAGAGTCCGTAGAAAGATTATTTATGGTGCCTGGAGATAGTCTGTTCTTTGTACCAATGGACAACCACATAGTGGAAAATTACTAACACATTCCTCTCTAAGGAAGGACAACTAGAGTTCAACCTCTAATTCACACTTCATTTGCTTAGTCCTCTGTCACCAAATCCACTAACAAAATCTGAGTTACTGTTTTTGCAGGCAGCACTTTATCATTGAACCAGTGAATGAGATGATATTATCTAAATCTTCATTTTATAGTCATTACTATACAAATTCTTAACCTCTTGTTTACTTGCATATAGTGTATATTAGCATGTCATTTCCTTCTTTTAAGTGACCTAATGCACTTTCGAAAAATGGGAGTAAAATCTTATTTATATGAATGAAGGCAGGTTAATGTTAATTACTACATTATTTTGCATTTCTGTGCACAGTAGATGTTGATATTTCCTGCCTACTTAGCAAACCCAGCAGACAATACTTTCATAACTAGCACTTTAATCTCTGTACTTATCTTATATATGAATGATGCATGATTACTTTCTGACCTCATATCAATAATTAAGCATGGAATTTGTATTGGAACTTTTAAGCCTTTTCAGCAGATAATCACAATCCATCCTTAGGGGAAAGAGTGTTCAATGCCAATTAAAATAGTCATGAAGTCTGTGTTTAAAGTGCGTTTTCTTTAAAGGAACACATTCTTAAAACAATGTTGTTTATTAACTTATTAATAGGTAGTTCATATAACTGCTGGAGACGGATTGAATTATTTTGTTTTTCAGTTTTGTAGCATATGTATTTGCTCAGCTCAGCAGGACAGCAGTTTCTGCTTACTAAATTACTAGCTGTATTATCATATGAAGACATTATACCATTCCACCCAGTTATTTTGGAGGTATTTAGAAAACAAATAGGGCTTTTATTTTGTTCAGTCACTGAAACCTGGTTCAAAGCTGCGGAGAGCACACAAGCCTTACCAGGTTACTCATCCTACCATACTTTTAGACCCCAAACAGAGGGCTACAAAGCCAAAGAAGGTGGAGTTTCAATATTTATCAAAGGCATACACACCTCCAGGCTGGTTAAACAGTATGACACACAGGAAATGCTCCAAGTGCAGTTAACTGTTGAAAAAACATCTATTCAAATCATAGCTAGCTACAACCCCACAACCATGACTCAGTATGCCCACTCCACCTATCTGGACTTACTTGAATCCATCAAGATTCAAACCTGTACCCTGACCCTGGGTGACCTTAATTACCCAACCATAGAGTGAAAGACCTATTCTAGCCCAAACACAAACACCCAGAGATTCCTCGACTTTGTCACTGCCAATGCATTAGATGAGCTGGTCGACATCCCCACAAGAGTTGAAAATATCCTGGACCTGGTACTAACCAACATGAGTAGCCACTGTAGATATCCTACAGTGTCTTCCTCCTTGGTAAGATACGACCATAAATTGATCACTTTTTAAGTCACCATCTTCCCTGACCTGCCCCTTGCCAGAAAACTTTTCCAAAGCTGACTACAATCTCCTGAGAGCAGATATAAGCAGCTTCACAGTCACTGTCCCTTCAGTTGGAACTAGCACTAATGTCCAAGCCTACACCAAAAAACTATATGAGAACTATTGCACACTGCAGTGTTTAGGATAAACCATTTTTTTTTCTTTTTTACCTTTAAGCATCTGTTGCAAGACCACCAGTTATTGGAGACTCCACATTCTGCCTCTCAGTAGTCATCTTGGGATTAGTGCTTCTGTTTTCTCCTGGTGAGAGAAGGAGTGCAGTTACATTATTTCCTGGAGACTGCTGATCACAAGAAAGCTTAATAACTGCTTTATAGGTGACAGCTTAGAATCTATGCTTATATTCTGATCCTGGTGAGAGTAGGAGCAGAGTGCTTTGATTCCTGACTCTTTTGGGTTGGAGAGTGACTGTCTGTGCTTAACATACCTGATTGGTCTGGTTGCTATTTGAGGCATCTACCAGAAAAAGGCTACAAGCCTGCAGACCCTTGCATCATCTGGGACAACACTGTGAATCACCAAACATGCCATGGCCTTCTTCTCTTCTTGGGATTGGCACTAAAACTAGCTAGTTTTAGCTAGAACTAGCCAGTTTCTTAGTTTTAGCACTCAAAACTGTTTCCTTGTGCTCAGCACTTGCTCAGAACTCGTTGTAAGCACTAAATAAACTACAAATTACTACAGCACTTGACTTTCCTCACTTATCAAGAGGAAAACAGTTCTTAGTGCTTAAATTAATAAGCACCTATCCAGGCATGTACATGGGTCAGCTCACAGTGTTTTCTCCTGTCCACCTGATGAATCTGGGCATCTTGGGACAATGTAGCAATTGCCTCATGTACACTGACGACCCTCTCCTCCTACCACCCAACACTACAACCTGTGAGAGATGCACTTATACAGCCAAACTGGAAGCCAAGCTCTCTCCAGTCAAAACTGGACTAGACAGTCAAGAGGAGAAGGTTAACACCTGCACCACACCGCACTCAACACATAGTCCTTCAAAATCCACACATAGAAACACAAAGCACACACTCACATTCACAGAGGCTCAAGCAACAGAGACCTCCCAAGCTGAAACACAGACAACCACCACACTCAAACACTACCCAAATGACAAATAACCCACAAAATCAGTGTGCCACTCACCGTCAGCCCATAAGGCAAAACAACGTACCCAACACACTAGTCATAGGTGACTCTATAGGCAGGCACACTGATGTCCTACTCACCAAGCTTAACAAGGAGAAAATTACTGTCAGCTGCCTGTCAGGTGCCAGGATCCACCACATAACGCACACACTCAGGTCACTCCACAACAAGTACAAATACGATTCTGTCACTGTCCATGTTGGTGTGAATGACCTGAGATGTACCTCCCTGGACTACATGAAAAGAGACATGGAGGAGCTCTCAGATCTTGTGGTCCAGGCAGATATGACCCTAGCCCTGAGTAGCATCCTGCCATTGCCCAAAATGATACCACAGTGCAAGGAAAAAATGATTGACTTCAACAATTGGCTAAGCTTCTGGTGTCATTCTAAGGGGATCCAATATCTGTCTGCCTGGGACAACATGGTCGACAGACCACAATGCTTTACCAGAGATGACCTACACCTGTTGCCCCTGGGATTCTGGATACTGGCTAAGGCTCTTGCCACCCCTATAGTGCCTTTTTAGGCAAGGTTCAAATGCTAAATTCACCACTGTAACAGGTACAAGCAAGAAAACTCTGAGGGTAATGCTACTCAGTGCTAGAAGTCTAAACCTCAAAATGCACTCACTCAAGGCACTCCTTAAAATGGAGAACATCGATATCTGTGCAGTAGCAGAAACCTGGTTTAAGGCTCCAGAGAGCAGCCCTGCATTACCAGACTATAATTCATACCACACCGTTCGGCCACCTAACGTGGACTGAAACACTAAAAGCGGAGACATGTCCATATTCATTAAGGATATCCACACCTCCAGGCTAGTTGCTCAACATAATGCATCCGAAATTATCCAAGTGCAACTAACACTGGGCAAGACTTCAATCCAGGTTGTAGCTTGTTACAGATCCTCCACCATGCCCCAGGATTCCCACTCTTCATTACTTAAGATACTGGAAAATATTAAGGTACAACCCAATACCTTAATTATGGATGACTTCAACTACCCCACCATCAACTGGGAAAACTACTCATGTACCAACTCAGTCGCTCAACGTTTTCTGGAATTCATAAATTCCAACGCCTTGGATCAGCTTGTCCACACTCCCACCAGGGGCAGCAACATTCTGGACCTGGTAATTACCAATATGAGTAACCAGTGTTCCATGCCAGAGGTCAGCTACTCGCTGGTCAGATATGACCACAAGCTAATCACGCTAGACATCCATATGCCACCCCTACCCCCCATTAAGGAAACCACCATCAAAAACTATTCCAAAGCCAACTTCATGCTTCTTAAGACAAAAGTGGCAAACTTCATGATACCCATGCAGATGGAAAATAGAGGTACGACTGCTGAATCTTACACAAATACAATGTATAAGCACATACATGAGTGCATGGATTGTGCCAGCCCCAACAGAACCAAGACACAATCCTCCAAAAAAAGGAAGCCAATCTGGTGGTTCTCTGCCATAAACAAACTCTACAACAGAAGGAAGAAGCTGTTGCAAGGAAGAATAAAATCCGAAGATTGAAAGAACTCCCTGGTCAGCCTCAGCAAGAAGCTGAGATCCCTCATAAAATCATCCAAAGCTAGTTATGAAAATAAAAGCACCACTGATTCCAAAGACAACCACAAAGCATTCTACAGTTATGTCAAGAATCTTAATGGCAACACTCCGATCTGCTCTGAGCTACAGCACAATGGCACTAAATATACAGAACCAACCAATATTGCCAACATCCTGGCAGACAGGTTCAGTGCTAACTTTATCCCCCCTTACCCTCCAAAGGGCCCATCTTAATACTGGAAAATGCAAAGCCCCTGCAATCACGGATTAACAAGTAAAAAACGCACTGTCCAAAACCAAGAACACAGCATCCATGGGACCAGACAACATCACAGGCTGCATACTGCATGAACTACAGAATGAACTGGCACTGTGCCTAAGTACCATGTTCAGTCATAGCCTCACCTCAAGCTATGTGCCTACTGAATGGTGCACAGCGATGGTTATCCCTCTCCACAAAGGGGGTGCCACCACGGACCCTGGAAACTACCACCCAATTAGCCTGACAAGTCTGGTCTGCAAGGCCATGGAACGTATTATCTTGCAGCTTATAAACAAAGACATAGGTAACCTCCAAAGCCTGGACCCCACTCAGTCTGGGTTTGTAAAAGGTAGATAATGTCCACTGAACCTGATTGACTTCTTTGAAGCAGTCGCTAGAGTCGTAGAAGAGGGCAAGGTAGTGCACCTTGCCATGGCTTTCGATACCATCCCCCACTCTGGAATTATAAATATCCTCACTAAACTGGGCATAAATCCCTATGCCACAAGATGGGTGGCCAACTGGCTCACTGACAGAACCCACACAGTAAAAGTAGATGACTCCAAGTCCGACTTCAGACCAGTGACGAGTGGAGTACCACAGGGTTCGGGCCTGGGTCCTTTCCTGTTCAGCATCTACTTCTCTGAAGTGCAGGCCAACACAGAAGGTCTTTGGCTAACAAATTTCAGAGATGACTGCAAACTAGGAGCCATAATAGAATCATCTAATGATGTAGACATTATACAAAAGGGCCTCACAGAGACAGATACTTGGTGTCAAAGTCATGGCCTCAAGCTCAATGCCAAGAAATCCATTGTCATCCCCTTTGGGAAAAACTCAGTACCCATGAACTACCACATAGGCAGTAGCTCACTAAACACTTAAAGTGTGATAAGAGACCTCAGGACACAGGTGGACAGTAGTCTCTCCTTTGATAACTACATCACCACAGTAGTCAGGAAATCCTTCTACGTGGCACACCTCATCACAAAGGGGTTCTTCTCTAGAAAAAAGGAGGTCATTGTTCCTCTCTGCTTATCCCTCATCATACCCATTATTGAGTACAATGCCCCTTTTGGCATGTATCTCACAAGACACCTACAACAATTGGAAAGGTAACAGAAATACCTCACTAAGAAGATTACCGGCCCCAAACAGATACCATACGCAGACCGTCTCAAAAAACTCCAGCTTTACTCCATCACATATCGCCTACTCAGAGGTGAAATCTGCCTAACATGCAAAGCTATGTCAAACCCAGAGCTGTAGGACATGCTACACTTAAAAAAATCCCAGTCTCTGCAAACCACCTAAACCTTGTCACCACAATAAACAGAACATGCTGGAGGGATAGATTCCTGTCCCAGAGACTTCCTATACTCTGGAACAAACTATCCATTCATGTCAAGCAAAGCTCCTCATTGGCCCTCTTTAAGAAAAATCTTGACGACTGGATGGGAAATAGAAAATTCACCCTGGGGATCACTTCTGCAGCACTGCTTGACAGGGGTATAGGAAAATAAGTTTCTTGGGTGGCGAAAGCCATGGAACCTTTTTTGGCTAGGCTTATATAGGCCCCAGGGCCAATAGCCTAGTACCTACCTATGAACCTATGAATCTATATAGCTGCATGGACTCAGCAGTATCTGACAGGACAAAATCATCTTCCTCAAGGAAGATTAAGCCTGTCTGGTGGACACCAGCAAAAAACTAATTCTATAATAAAAGGAAAAAATTGCTGTCCAGGACTAAGAAGGAGCAGGTGCCAAGTTGGAAGCATTCGCTCCTTTGTCTGAACAAGCAAATAAGGTCACTAATGAAATCCTCTAAGGCTAATTTTGAGTCCGAATTGGCCACATCCACTAAGGACAATCACAAGGCCTTCTTCACACACGTCCACAATTTCAAAGGTAACACCCAAATCTGCTCTGAACAGGTGGTCAAGAACACCACATATACAAATGCTGTAGGTATAGCAAACTGATGGAAGACAGGTTCAGTGAAAACTTCACCCCCTGTCCCCCCATCAGTAAACAAGGACATTCCCAGCATCTGCCCTGCCTCCCCTTATCATCAGAGTGCAGGTCTTTAATGCCCTCTCAAATGCAAAAAATACAACCTCCATGGGACCTGACAACATCCCTGGCTGAGTCCTACATGAACTCACACATGAGCTCTCAGTACCATTAGGCACCCTATTTAACCAAAGCCTAAGCACTGGCTTCATCCCAGCCAAATGGAGGATAGCCACTGTCATCCCTCTGCACAAAGGTGGGGGATCCACTGACCCAGGCAATTGTAGGCCAATCAGCCTAACTAGCCTGATCTGAAAGGCCATGGAATGCATTATCATGGACCTTATAAACAGGGAAATTGGCAAAGTCCAAACACTTGACCCCACACAGTTTGGTTTTGTCAAAGGGAGATCATGCCTCCTAAACTTGGTCGACGTCTTTGAAACAGTCACCAAAGCTATGGACGAGGGTAAGACAATGCACACCACCTACCTTGACATAGCCAAAGCCTTTGACACTATCCCCCTTCAGGCAAAATAGGTAAACTCTCCCAGCTAGGCATCAACCTTTATGTTACCAGATGCATAGCTAACTGGCTCACTGATAGAACCCACTTAGTTAAAATAGGGGAAGCCACCTCTGGTAATAGATCCGTAATGAGTGCATACCCCAAGGACTGGTCTTAGGGCATCTACTGTTTAGAATATACTTTTCTGAGGTGCAAACCAAAACCAGTGGTCTGTGGCTGATCAAGTCTGCTGATGACTGTTAGCTGGGCACTGTCTTATTTTCCCCTAGTGATGTGAACATCCTCCAAGAGGGCCTTACCCAAACTAATTACTGGTGCCAGAAGCATGCACTCAAACTGAATGCCAAGAAATGCATCATTATCCCCTTTGGGGAAAATGGCATCCCCAATAATTATCACATTAATAGCAATATACTAGGCATGCAATCAGTCATGAGGGACTTGGGCACCCAGGTTGATAGCAACCTGACGTCTGACCACCACATTGCCTCCGTTGTACAGAAGACTTTCTACTTGACCAACCTCATAAATAAGGGCATTTCATCCAGGAACAAGGAGGTCATAACATCCCTCCTTCCTTATCAGACCCATTATCAAGTACAAAGCCCCCTTCTGCGTGTACCTTGCCAAGCATATGCAGCAGCCAGATAGACCATAGAGGCTCCTGACCAGTAAAATCCAGGGTCTCAAACACCTATCCTACAGAGATAGGCTAAAAGCCCTGTCCCTCTACTCAGTCTTGTAAAGACTGCTCAGAGGTGACCTGTGTCTGGTATACATGGCCATCTCAGACCCAGCCTTGATGGAGTTGCTGCATATCCATGCATCAAACTCCACTCGGCAGCCCACATGCAAGGCCTCAACCTGGTCTGTGACATTAATAGAACTTGTTGGTGGACTAGATTTGTGTCCCAAAGACTCCCCCATCTGTGAAACAGACTACCTCTGCATGTCTAGCACAGTATCTCACTAGCCCTCTTTAAGAGGTACCTAGATGACTGAAATGGAAACAGAATATACACACCTGGGATCCCACCTGTGTCCCTGCTGGACAGGGGAAACAAGTGCTGGCTTTGTAGGAATATGGGCAAAATTCTTGATTAGGTTTATAAGGGCCTCTGGGCCAATAGCCTATTATCATGCAATAAACCTATAAACGTTATGCAAAATACTGTGGTGAATGACAATGCATTTCAGAGGCACATAGAGAGATCATCTTAGCAGGAAAATTTCACTGGATGCATCACATACAAATGACTACACAATGACATTAAAATTAGTGCCAATAAGCTAATGAGGACCATCACAAATGCAAATGATGAAAGAAAACATGGTTACATATTTCAGAAATGTATAAAATCAGCAAGCTGTGACAATTAGTGTTTTTGAACATCATAATTTTTCTGTGCAAAAGTGTATAGTACATGCTGATCACATCTGGTTTAGCTGGTCAGCACATGATAGAGGCTGCCTTGGAAGACAAGTGTTCAAGTTGCTGCTCGCTGCCACTCTCTATATCACAGAAAAGTCTGTCAATGACTGAAATACCATCATCTTCATGAATGAGACATAGTCGGTGACTTCTGTGTGGACTGTGACATAATACAGGGGTTAGTACATATGCTCCATCCTCACATGGAATCAAGAAGAATGTGTGAGCTGTTTAAACCAGTGGACATAAAGGTATATGTAGCATTAATAAGCCTTGCTATGGAGACCTTTCATTGTCTAACAGTGTACATGTTAGGAGCGCAGCCAGGCAGTTCCTGAATTTTTTTCATCAGCTACACATGTAACCTATACCAGCATTTCATTCGGGTCTATTTTTCACAGGACCATCCACTTGGTAGGTGCAAATATTACCACTGATGCAGTCCACAATAATCCAGTCCAATGGACATAGGTAGCAAAACACTCATAATGGTGCCCACTGTTGTGTGTTGCAAGTAATGCTGGATATGATTTGGCACAGCAGCTGATGGCCCCCATCTGCAGCCCCTAGACCATGGTAAAGATGTAGTATAACACTGCACTGTCACAGATATAGAACAGTGTCAAATATAAGTATGGGTTGCTGAAGCTGCACTTCCATTGCATGAAGGCATCTGGTGGTGCAGTGCAGTATAAGCTCTGGAAACCTGTAACAAGATATTTGATGTCTGAGTCATACT
Source organism: Protopterus annectens (assembly GCF_019279795.1). Taxonomy (NCBI): domain Eukaryota; kingdom Metazoa; phylum Chordata; order Ceratodontiformes; family Protopteridae; genus Protopterus; species Protopterus annectens. Next base: position 458,015,647 of record NC_056730.1, on the reverse strand, counting down.
TCATAGCATGGTACTATGAAAAGTGTTGCAACAATGGAAGATCATTGCACTGCCTGACATGCCTGTGGCAGCAGTGGAAGGGGAGCTGGGTGAGGAATCATTGGAGGAACCAGCTGCTATGGACTCTCATGACAGGCAGAGGTGGGTGCAATACACCATGGCATTGGCAAAGAAGTGTCCCTGGTTGACCACTTTGGGCCATGACAAAACAAAAAAATAACTAAACTGACACATGCATCAACCCATACAGACTATGTATTACACTGCATTGACTGGCAATGCTGTGAATCAGACTACCATGCCCACATAATCTAGAGAGGTGGCAGGAGACAGACGTTATCATCAGCATCACCACTGGCACAGGTGGGGCACAATAACAGGGGACAGCAACACTAGTACAGGTGGAGGAGACATGGGTGGTTTGTGCAGAAGATGCACATAAGGCTAAGAGTTTGCAGGGAGTCAGAGATCACTTATTCCAGTAAAGTAACACAGCTTCCATTGGCAAAGCAATAAATGAGTGCACTATGTGGCTCTGCAGTTTCAGGACTGAAGACATCCTATCCAGGGGATTGCATGGCAGAATTAAAGAGCCTACAACCCCATAAATAGGGATGAGGAGGTTATTCTCACAGTATGACTACAGGGTAGCAAGCTGGCACTGAACTGTGAGACCCTGAGTGGCTTTTCCAGTATGATGTGCACATGGTGGAGCCAGAAGAATATTGAACACTTAAACGAGAGAGGTGGCAGCCATGGAAAGTGCAGCCATCTCTCGAAAATTATGCGGCATCTGTGTAAGTCCAGTGTGTGATCCTGTAATGTGCATCTACTTCCTAAACTTACTATAGTGGCTGATTCCCCATATCCACATGGATGAATCAATGGTTGACAAATGGGCCAACACTGCCCTAACCAAATGTGTCTGCTCTGGGCTTGTATATGCTGTGTCACTTTGTTTGCATTGTAAAATGTCCTGCAGTCCCAGAAGATATTTCAGGTCTTTTTAAAGGCCACCTAGGATATTCAGCATCTCTGACATAGTGTGATTTGTGGTCATGTGTGCCTGGATCATTGACCTGCACATCTGCTGAGTGGTGTAAAAGGTAACACTTGGGTCAGTTAAAGTTCTGGAGTCAGGGAGGTGACAGCCACCTATGCATCTTGCCCCTATGCTGTGTGGACACTCCTTGGAGCCAGTGCTATCCTCTGCTACCATCTGTGGTGTCGATACCTGTGTAGCTTGGATGGGGCTGACATTGATGGGATGGCCATGGGTGAAAACAGCTGTTGCTGGAGGTTCATCTTGGCTCTTCACAGTCATTTCAGCTGTCAGTAAAATTAGTGTGCCTCCACAGTTAGTATTATTGACAGAGGCACTATGTTATTAGGCAGTGTCATGTGTGTGGTGTCATCATTGTCATCCTCTGGTGACCCTCTGTCATCAGGTATGTTCCAGTCTTGCATAAAGTTAACACACATGTGGCAATGATGGTACATGTTTGTGACTTCCACCACCATGTGGCACAGAGGCAATCATATACATAGCCTATGGGCATACTTTGTGATACAGGTGTCACAGTTGTAGCCCTCATATCCCTAGATGACACATTTCATACTTGTTTGTCTGTGTAAACAATACACTGGTGCATGTCAATATATTACAGGAATGGCATATGCCTGGGGTATTCCTTACAGATATTCTGTCAGTTCTCACCAGCCTAGCTTCCACATCCAAGCCAACACCAGGTGTAAGGACTTATTTGTTTTCTCCATTAAGGGATATCAGTAATGCTTTCATCTCAGTGAGATGCTCTGTATTGGTGGTCCACCCCCAGTGGTCAACCTGTTGTATGGAATTTGCAATGCCTTGGTCATAACATGCAGTAACATCCCGGTAATTCTGTAATGCACTCATTGTATTATCCTGTTATGGCTACCCACTCCATTAATGCCTGGCACTTGTCCCTGCCACATCTGTTCTCAAAAAGCCTTGCCAGCTTTATGCTTCTCTATAAAATGCATGCCATGTGCACGTAGGATATGTAGTAGCAGCTCTGGCTGTTGTGTGTTGAATTTCTTCATCTGTTGCTGTTCCTCTATCTCATGCAAGGACATGTACACCTGTGAATTACATGTGTGGATAGGTGTAGGTGAACGTGAAAGTCCATGCCATCCAACACTTGTTTCCAAACTACCCTCCGCTACCACAGAGTGCTACCCTATTAGCTACTACCATATGAGTCCTTTTATAGGATCTCTACCTGTTCTCTCTGTTCTATTCAGCTTTTACTCCATATACTGTTTGGTTTCTTTTTTACTCTATGCTAGCTATAATCATATACCTTAATACTCTTTCACCTCATATACTCACTGCAATTTTTCTTCCTAAATGTACCTATAATTGATCGTACTTTATTTTCAAACATTTATGTATATGCCCATTAGCCAGTTTTTGTCCCTGATGATAAATCTGTAATTTATTTGTACTTTTGTTATTTTCTGCAGAATGTGTTTCTTATGTAAAAACTGAATCTAGTTATGTACGGTTTACCTTAGTTATTCATTGTTTTGTTTTCTTTCTCCTGCAACAACTGTCTGTGTTAATTAATGTTTAAGTAATGTAATATTGGAGCTTTTCTCCTTGGGTCTGTGCTGAAAAAGGGCCGTGCCCAGTCAGACCAGCCCAGTTAATAAATATCAAATAAAGAAATAAATAAACTGTTCCCAGCATTCATGTGGTGGCCACATCCAAGTTTGCTGCTATGGGATAAATGTTTTGACACTGCACCGCAGTGTGCTAGCCATGGGCATGTGGCCATGCTTGCAGTCTCTCTCTGTCATATGCCAATAGCACAGTCTGTGTATAATGAACTGGAAACCCACCATCCTGTGTAGTTTTTCATAATGTATGTGTGCATACAGTACAATGTGTAGACATCTACATGGCAAGATTGTCACTGAGCCTGCCTGTGTTCCCTGTGCGATGTCATGCTGAGGCCCCCTATAGGACTGCAACCTGTCGTGCCAGTTACCTGTGCATGTCAGACTGAGGCCCCTACAGGACTGTGACAGTTCACAAGTTGAAATATAGGGTGATAACATACCATGTTCTATTAATGTATGGTGATAACATACCATGTTCTATTAATGTATGTTGATAGCATACCATGTTCGATTAATTTATGCTAATAACATACCATGTTCTGTTAATGTATGGTGATAGCATACTATGATCTATTAATGTATGGTGATAACATATCATGTTCAATTAATGTATGGTGATAGCATACCGTGTTCTATTAATGTATGGTAACATACCATGTTTTATTAATGTATGGTGATATCATACCATGTTCTGTTTCACTTGTACTTTATGTATGTCACCAGACATAAACCACACATTAGCAGGTACAGCTGTAACACTGGTATTTATAATACATTTTAGAGCAAATGATTTTGTCAAAATCAAAAACTAAAATAAGCTGAGTAGGAATTTTAAAAAGCTAGCTGTTAAATTTTCCCAGGTGGCTAGTGTTAAGATCAATGCATACAGAATTACTACAAAATCAGAAAAGTTCTAAAATGTGTCCCTCAAAAATGTTTATTTCCCATCATGAAAACTAGGAGACTGTTATGCTTGGGGCTGAAAAGGCCTTATGAGTTTGCATATTTTTCAGCCACATAAGAATCACTAAGCATTTATGTCTTTTTTTCATGTGCAGCCTAAGAGCCTAGGTGTGGTTTAAGAGATTTACTCAGTCACGCATTCTACAGAAGGGCACTGGAAATAAAACCCAATGCTATCGAAACATGATTAGCAGTTTATACCCATAACTCTCACTTTTTAGCTAAACTCAAACTTTATATTACTTTCCCCAAAGCTGAAGAATATATATTTTAACACCTTTATTGAATTATCACTTAAGGCATAGGCAGATATAAATGTATATAAAAGAAAACAAATCATATTAATATATTCCCGGTTGCAAACTTTATACATGACATATATTCTTTTGTATAATTATCCACAATCCAACATTAAATAAATTGATCAATTCCAGCTTTCCCTTAAACCTCACTCCTCTTTCAAACCATTATTCTGCATGTATTGTTCCCACAATTTTCATTTTTTCTATATAATTTACTCTTACCCTTTTTATAAAGATCCCACTTCATGTTCTATTATATCTGCTACAATATTCAATACTTCAATACAGTTGGTTTAGACTTTGATTTCCATTTTCTAGTAATTGTTTTTTGGCAACCACCAGAATTAAACTTAACAAGGCAATTCAGATCCTATATCCCAGCTCAAAAAAAATCAAAGCTGCATAATTTAATTACAAAATATGTATGAGCCAATTAAACCACAAAGCTAAGGCTCTGAGCTGCCAATGAGCTATCGAGCAATAATTTGTGTTCACGTTTGTCTATCTCCATTTGTATGATATGTGACTGAGCAAGCCATATGTCCAGTCCACAGGTCACAGGTCATTTGTGAAACAAGACATTTTTGCCTAAAGGATGATGCCTGGGAAATAATTATATAAGTAACCTGAAGGTTTGACAAAGCTCAAGACAGCCAACACTTGTTTCCAAACTGTTCCCAGCATCCTTGTGGTGGCCACATCCCTGTTTGTTGATACAGGATAATTGATTTGATACTGCACCACAGTCTGGCAGACATGGGTATGTGAGCATGCTTACAGTCTCTCTCATGTGCCAATAGCACAGTTTATATATAGTGAACTGGAAGCCCCCCCATCTTAGTTTGTCATAATGTATGAATCTACAGTGCAATGTGTAGACATCTACATGGCAGGACTGTTACAGAGGCTGACTGAGTTCCCTGTGTCATGTCATGCTGAGGCCCCCTACAAGACTGCAGCCTGTCCTGCCAGTTTCCTGTGCGTGTCAGACTGAGACCCCTACATGACTGTGACGTGTTCTGCCAGTTCCCTGTGCCCTGTCATGTTGAGGGTCCCTGACCTGTCAGTTCCCTGTCATGGCCTGTGTAGTGTTACCACACACAATTCACTGTTGTGTGGCAGTGCTTCTCACTGCTGTATCTTCTCGAGTGGTAACTGCAGTCCTGAAATTCACTACCAGTTATTGTGTTTACTACCAGTTTTCCTCTACAGCAGTACACTCTGAAATCCACATTATTCTGGTACTTGATGTTGCTCACTATAACCTGGCCTCCTGCACATTTTAACTTACTAATCCAAGACTCATAGAATAGCTATTATGTTAATGAAGTGATTTAATGAGACTGTCTTTAAATCTTGCCAATAACATGATGTCTAATCACCCCTATTTTATGCTGTAAGTCCCATTCCTGTATTTTCATGGCTGGGGGAGGTGTCATAAAGTGTATGAACATCTGGAGAACCATGCCCTGATAATATTTTTATATTTTATTTAACATTTATTTACCAGGAAAGTCCAACCTGGAATGAACCAATTTTTAATGGAAGCCCAGGGAGAAATGCTCCAGATGCATGCCTTTGTAACATGTAACACTGTAATATCACCCAGCATCTCATTATTAATCTCTTGCATTGCTCCATTATTGATGGACGTTGAGTTACTGCGCTGTCCATGATGTGTGGCCATGTACCCCAGCTGCCATGTTAGTTACTGGACTTGACTTGAAAAGGAGACATGGCCTTAGCAGGAAAAGATTTTGGCAGGGTTCCCACCTTGAAAGTGCAAGATCTTTGTACAACTGCTGTACCAGCATTATCTGAAATACCTGCTGAGGAACTGTGAACAATCCCTTTATGAAATGAATGCTTGGCAAAAGCTTGACGGGGTGGTAAGTGATGCCACTGGCATCATTCAGTTGGGCAAGTAATGCCAAAATATGTATAATGACCTGAAAAAGCACCATCCAGACCTTCTACACCAGTGGGAAGTAGAGGATGAGAAGAGAGACAGAGACACACACACACACACACACACACACACACACACACACACACACACACACACACACACACACACACACACACACCATATTATTGTAAGCAGTCTGTTTTTGCATTGCCACTGCAGAGTATGTCTAGCTCCGGTAGCTGTAATTGCCTTCTGCTGTCAAGGATATGCTGCAATCATTACTGTCTATTTTATGTTTCAAAGCACGTCAGGATAGAGAAAAATAGGCCTGCATGCCATAGAAGGCAGGTCTCACTCTACACATAAGTGTTATGTATTGCTGACATTGTTGCCACGTTACAATAAAACTAGAAAATAACCCATTTCAAGGGTTTTTTTTTGATCATGTTACAACATCCAGTGCTCATGTATTACTTTGACTTTGCTGTTTTGTTTTCCTGTAGTGATTTTCATAGTGTAATAAACAATAACACATGTAACTGAATTGTTGTAGTTGTACAATTTTTTTTATTATACTGTTGCATTTGTGGTATATTTCGTTGTTGGTTTGATTTTCTCCATTTCAGTTACTGTTGTAATAAGCTGTGTGACATAACACAGGCCATATGTATTTGGGTCTCTTTCCCCATTGTGTCATTGTTATTGTTATTATTATTAGTAGTAGTAGCAGTAGTAGTACTGTTATTATTATTATTATTATTATTTTGCTTTGTTGTTTTTTCCCCTCCAATTGATTTCTTTTTCTGCAGGATCAGGTGTGGTGCAGGCAGAGGTGAGATGTCAGCCACTGTGCTCTGCACTGGCCACCATGCTGACCTCTGGGTTTCTATCAGTTCCCAGACCTGCTTCCCTGAATAATGACAAAGATCACCCTGTGGAAGGTGACCTGGAGGGCTTACTGGCGCTCTCCATTGGTGCTTCTCCAGTAATGGGCATAAACTCCTCATCAGACAGTGGTGAAGAGGAGCCCTTATGGGTCAACCAGTGTGAAGTTCAGTGGCTTATGTGGATCAAAGTTGACCAATGGCTAACTACCTGAAATGGCATTCTGAGCTGCCTTCTCATGCAGCAGTCATGTAACCAGCCTGATCTGACCATCAGATCATCCAGAGGTGGAGCTCCGCACATGATATAAGTCATCTCCCCCCAGCCCATTGTGTCAGCCATGGAGGTGACCATCTTCTCAGTGGATTCCCCTGTGGGCTTGCTTAGAAGCCTTTCCTCACTCCTTCTTATCCCCATCATTGTTTTGTTTTCCCCACCCTTTAATGTCACTCTCCATCCCATGTTTATAGTCTAGGGACCAGCTGACAGCCCTCTGTCAGTCTGTATTTTTCCACTGTTTTCTGTCTTAATGTGTTATTACCTCTACAACCTTTGCTGTCAGTCCTTGTATACCCTCCTGCCTATCTACACCTTCCCTATGTTACTTCCTCTCTGCCTTTCTTCATAAATAAAAAATGGCACCTGTCAAAAAATACCCTTTACCCCCCCCCCCCAGCACCTTTTCCTTCCCATTGTCCTATCACGTGTTTCTCTGCTTGGTCTTCTCTTTTTCTGATTGTCCTAGCTCTCAACCTCCTTCCCATTTATATAAGAAACATAGTAGGCACATAGCTGTAGAACACTTGTTTGGCTCCCTTCTGTGCCTGTGCTGCAGCTATAATGTGCTCTGATACTCTTATGAACTCACGCAGCATCAGACACACTACCTGCATGCGGATGTTCAGGGGCCATGTGATCAAGCATAGTGCAGTTAGCTTAGTTGTTTGGTTACTGCCATTTTCATGACTGTGGTGATTCATTATGGAGCAATACATTTGTATGATCACTTTATGTCGACACTCATGCATACTTAATCCCCACTGGGCTGCGTCGCCCTAACTTGACAATATTATTTATCAGAGAGCAGTCATATTATGCTTCTTTTGGAATACAATCCGTTGTACTCATATGCAGTAAACATACACAGTTAAAGCAAAACTTGTGGCATTAATGACGTTCAAATTAATTAACGTGTTATATGTAAAACAGTTTACAAGTTGAAATATATGGTGATGAAACATATCTTGTTCTATTTCACGTGTGCTTTATTATGTCGCCAGAAATAAACTAGTTTGCTCAAATAATTAATATACAGTTCACAGGCAACCCACACATTAGCAGCTACAGATGTAACACTGGTATTTATAATACCTTTTAAAGCAAGTGTTTTTTGTCAGAAAAAACTAAAGTAGGCTGGGTAGGAATTTTAAAAAGCTAGTGAAAATTAGTAGGATATTAGAAAACAATCACAGTAAATTGATACGCCTTCTGTTATAATTTTTCCAGGTGGTTAGTATTAAAAATAGAAAAGTACTAAAATGTGTCCCTCTAAAGGTTTATTTCCAAACATGAAAACTAGAAGACTGTTATGTTTGGGACTGAAGAGGCCTTATGAATTTGTATATTTCTAAGCCACATAAAAATCTTTAGGCATCAATGTCTTTTTTTCATGTGAACCTAAGAGCATAGGTGTGGTATATGGTTTAAGAGACTTAGTCACGCATTATACAGGAGGGCACTGTAAATAAAACCCAGTGTCATACAAACATGATTAGCAGTTTATACCCATAACTCTCACTTTGTGACTAAACTCTACCTTTATATTACTTATTACTTTCTCCAAAGCTGCAGAATATATATTTTTAACGCCTTTATTAAATTATCACTTAAGGGATAGGCAAACATAACTTTATATAAAAGAAAACAAATCATATTAACATATTTGCAGTTATAACCATTATACATCGCATAGCTCTCAATCTTCCATGTCCAAAATGAGGAACACTAGCCCTCATAATGTGGAACAACTGGGCAAAATCTGGAACACCTACTAATGGCTTACAAACAACTTCAACTAAGAAGGTCATAGGATGGTTGAAATATGCTGGTTTTACTTATAAAGAAGATCTTTTAATGAATTAATATGATTCATTTCTATTTATAATGGATTTCACTTAAACAAATTCCTAACACTGAATGTGTGACAGAGTCTTTCAATGTGGAATTTTGAGGGAACTTCGAGGAACATGAACTTTTTAAGACCCCAAATGAGGTACATTCCTAGTAATGAGGTACACTTGAGAGGTATGATACATTGCATATATTCTTTTGTCCAATTACCATCAGTGCATTATATAAATTGATCAAGTCCTGCTGTCCCTTAAACCTCACTCCTCCAAAACATTATTCTGCATGTATTGCTTCCACAATTCCCATTTTTTCTATGTAATTTACTCCTACCCATTTTTTAAAGATCCCACTTCCAGTTCTTTTATCTCTGTTACAATATTCAATACTTCAAATGCAGTTGTTTTACACTTTTTCATTTTCTAATAATTGCTTTTTTGGCAGCCACCAGAATTAAACTTAACAAGGCCTTACTATGTCTAGACAATTCAGATTCTGTATCCCAGCTCAA